>NW_026777718.1:0-126922 GCF_028023285.1 Balaenoptera ricei
TACGTACCCTAATCCTAACCCGTACACAAAACCGAGCCCTAACCCTAACTCAAACCCTAACCCTAACCCTAACCCATACCCTACGCCGTACCCGAACCCCTCCCCGAACCCCTAACCTAAGCCTTACCCTAACCCTAACCCTAAGCCTAACCCTAACCCTAGGCTACCCTTGACTGCTTCTGCCTCCAATAGATTTCCTAAGCACTAGTGTTTGAAGGAACAGCTTAAAAAGAGAATCCTAATGTGATTTCTTTATAATGGGTGTGTTCCTTATCTTATCCTAGTGTCTAAACTCTTCTCCATGGCTGACCCGCAAATAATATTCCTTTACGTGCTAAGGGGTATCTAGAGAGTGGGATAGGTTTACTAACTACCCTAACCCCTAATTGCGTTACCCTAACCCTAACCCCTACCCTAACCCTAACACGTACCCTAATCCTAACCCGTACCCTAAACCGAGCCCTAACCCTAACACGAAACCCTAACCCTAACCCTAACCCATACCCCTACACAGTACCCGAACCCCTCCCCGAACCCCTACCCTAAGCCTACCCTAACCCTACCCTAAGCCTAACCCTAACCCTAGGCTACCCTTGACTGCTTCTGCCTCCAACAGATTTCCTAAGCACTAATGTTTGAAGGAAAGCTTAAAAAGAGAATCCTAATGTGATTTCTTTATAATGGGTGTGTTCCTTATCTTATCCTAGTGTCTAAACTCTTCTCCATGGCTGGACCCCCAAATAATATTCCTTTACGTGCTAAGGGGTATCTAGAGAGTGGGATAGGTTTAATAACTACCCTAACCCTAACGCGTACCCTAACCCTAACCCCTACCCTAACCCTAACCCGTACCCTAATCCTAACCCGTACCCTAAACGAGCCCTAACCCTAACACTAACCCTAACCCTAACACTAACCCATACCCTACGCCGTACCCGAACCCCTCCCCGAACCCGTACCCTAAGCCGTACCCTAAGCCTAACCCTAAGCCTACCCTAACCCTAGGCTACCCTTGACTGCTTCTGCCTCCAATAGATTTCCTAAGCACTAGTGTTTGAAGGAACAGCTTAAAAGAGAATCCTAATGTGATTTCTTTATAATGGGTGTGTTCCTTATCTTATCCTAGTGTCTAAACTCTTCTCCATGGCTGGACCCCCAATTAATATTCCTTTACATGCTAAGGGGTATCTAGAGAGTGGGATAGGTTTAATAACTACCCTAACCCTAACGCGTACCCTAACCCTAACCCTACCCTAACCCTAAAACGTACCCTAATCCTAACCCGTACACAAAACCGAGCCCTAACCCTAACTCAAACCCTAACCCTAACCCTAACCCATACCCTACGCCGTACCCGAACCCCTCCCCGAACCCTACCTAAGCCTTACCCTAACCCTAACCCTAAGCCTAACCCTAACCCTAGGCTACCCTTGACTGCTTCTGCCTCCAATAGATTTCCTAAGCACTAGTGTTTGAAGGAACAGCTTAAAAGAGAATCCTAATGTGATTTCTTTATAATGGGTGTGTTCCTTATCTTATCCTAGTGTCTAAACTCTTCTCCATGGCTGGACCCGCAAATAATATTCCTTTACGTGCTAAGGGTATCTAGAGAGTGGGATAGGTTTACTAACTACCCTAACCCTAATGCGTACCCTAACCTAACCCCTACCCTAACCCTAACACGTACCCTATCCTAACCTAACCCGTACCCTAAACCGAGCCCTAACCCTAACACGAACCCTAACCCTAACCCTAACCCATACCCTACGCCGTACCCGAACCCCTCCCCGAACCCCTACCCTAAGCCTAACCCTAACCCTAACCCTAAGCCTAACCCTAACCCTAGGCTACCCTTGACTGCTTCTGCTCCAACAGATTTCCTAAGCACTAATGTTTGAAGAAAAAGCTTAAAAAGAGAATCCTAATGTGATTTCTTTATAATGGGTGTGTTCCTTATCTTATCCTAGTGTCTAAACTCTTCTCATGGCTGGACCCCAAATAATATTCCTTTACGTGCTAAGGGGTATCTAGAGAGTGGGATAGGTTTAATAACTACCCTAACCCTAACGCGTACCCTAACCCTAACCCCTACCCTAACCCTAACACGTACCCTAATCCTAACCCGTACCCTAAACCGAGCCCTAACCCTAACACTAACCCTAACCCTAACCCTAACCCATACCCTACGCCGTACCCGAACCCCTCCCCGAACCCGTAGCCTAAGCCGTACCCTAAGCCTAACCCTAAGCCTAACCCTAACCCTAGGCTACCCTTGACTGCTTCTGCCTCCAATAGATTTCTAAGCACTAGTGTTTGAAGGAACAGCTTAAAAAGAGAATCCTAATGTGATTTCTTTATAATGGGTGTGTTCCTTATCTTATCCTAGTGTCTAAACTCTTCTCCATGGCTGGACCCCCAAATAATATTGCTTTACGTGCTAAGGGGTATCTAGAGAGTGGGATAGGTTTAATAACTATCCTAACCCTAACGCGTACCCTAACCCTAACCCCTACCCCTAACCCTAACACGTACCCTAATCCTAACCCGTACCCTAAACCGATCCCTAACCCCAAACACTAACCTATCCCTAACCCTAACCCATACCCTACGCCGACCCGAACCCCTCCCGAACCCGTACCCTAAGCCGTACCCTAACCTAACCCTAAGCCTAACCCTAACCCTAGGCTACCCTTGACTGCTTCTGCCTCCAATAGATTCCTAAGCACTAGTGTTTGAAGGAACAGCTTAAAAAGAGAATCCTAATGTGATTTCTTTATAATGGGTGTGTTCCTTATCTTATCCTAGTGTCTAAACTCTTCTCCATGGCTGGACCCCCAAATAATATTCCTTTACGTGCTAAGGGGTATCTAGAGAGTGGGATAGGTTTAATAACTACCCTAACCCTAACGCGTACCCTAACCCTAACCCCTACCCTAACCCTAAAACGTACCCTAATCCTAACCCGTACACTAAACCGAGCCCTAACCCTAACTCAAACCCTAACCCTAACCCTAACCCATACCCTACGCCGTACCCAAACCCCTCCCCGAACCCGTAGCCTAAGCCGTACCCTAAGCCTAACCCTAAGCCTAACCCTAACCCTAGGCTACCCTTGACTGCTTCTGCCTCCAATAGATTTCCTAAGCACTAGTGTTTGAAGGAACAGCTTAAAAGAGAATCCTAATGTGATTTCTTTATAATGGGTGTGTTCCTTATCTTATCCTAGTGTCTAAACTCTTCTCCATGGCTGGACCCCCAAATAATATTCCTTTACGTGCTAAGGGGTATCTAGAGAGTGGGATAGGTTTAATAACTACCCTAACCCTAACACGTACCCTAACCCTAACCCCTACCCTAACCTAACACGTACCCTAATCCTAACCCGTACCCTGAACCGAGCCCTAACCCTAACACTAACCCTAACCCTAACCCTAACCCATACCCTACGCCGTACCCGAACCCCTCCCCGAACCCGTACCCTAAGCCGTACCTAAGCCTAACCCTAAGCCTAACCCTAACCCTAGGCTACCCTTGACTGCTTCTGCCTCCAATAGATTTCCTAAGCACTAGTGTTTGAAGGAACAGCTTAAAAAGAGAATCCTAATGTGATTTCTTTATAATGGGTGTGTTCCTTATCTTATCCTAGTGTCTAAACTCTTCTCCATGGCTGGACCCCCAAATAATATTCCTTTACGTGCTAAGGGGTATCTAGAGAGTGGGATAGGTTTAATAACTACCCTAACCCTAACGCGTACCCTAACCCTAACCCCCTACCCTAACCCTAAAACGTACCCTAATCCTAACCCGTACACTAAACAAACCGAGCCCTAACCCTACTCAAACCCTAACCCTAACCCATACCCTACGCCGTACCCGAACCCCTCCCCGAACCCGTACCCTAAGCCGTACCCTAAGCCTAACCCTAAGCCTTAACCCTAACCCTAGGCTACCCTTGACTGCTTCTGCCTCCAATAGATTTCCTAAGCACTAGTGTTTGAAGGAACAGCTTAAAAAGAGAATCCTAATGTGATTTCTTTATAATGTTTGTGTTCCTTATTTTATCCTAGTGTCTAAAACTCTTCTCCATGGCTGGACCCCAAATAATATTCCTTTACGTGCTAAGGGGTATCTAGAGAGTGGGAGTAGGTTTAATAACTACCCTAACCCTAACGCGTACCCTAACCCTAACCCCTACCCTAACCCTAACACGTACCCTAATCCTAACCCGTACCCTAAACCGAGCCCTAACCCTAACACGAACCCTAACCCTAACCCTAACCCATACCCTACGCCGTACCCGAACCCCTCCCCGAACCCCTACCCTAAGCCTAATCCTAACCCTAACCCTAAGCCTAACCCTAACCCTAGGCTACCTTGACTGCTTCTGCCTCCAATAGATTTCCTAAGCACTAGTGTTTGAAGGAACAGCTTAAAAAGAGAATCCTAATGTGATTTCTTTATAATGTTTGTGTTCCTTATTTTATCCTAGTGTCTAAACTCTTCTCCATGGCTGGACCGCAAATAATATTCCTTTACGTGCTAAGGGGTATCTAGAGAGTGGATAGGTTTAATAACTACCCTAACCCTAACGCCGTACCCTAACCCTAACCCCTACCCTAAACCCTAACACGTACCCTAATCCTAACCCGTACCCTAAACCGAGCCCTAACCCTAACACTAACCCTAAACCTAACCCTAACCCATACCCTACACCGTACCCGAACCCCTCCCCAAACACGTACCCTAAGCCGTACCCTAAGCCTAACCCTAAGCCTAACCCTAACCCTAGGCTACCCTTGACTGCTTCTGCCTCCAACAGATTTCCTAAGCACTAATGTTTGAAGGAAATCCTTAAAAAGAGAATCCTAATGTGATTTCTTTATAATGGGTGTGTTCCTTATCTTATCCTAGTGTCTAAACTCTTCTCCATGGCTGGACCCCCAAATAATATTCCTTTACGTGCTAAGGGGTATCTAGAGAGTGGGGATAGGTTTAATAACTACCATAACCCTAATGCGTACCCTAACCCTAACCCCTACCCTAACCCTAACACATACCCTAATCCTAACCCGTACCCTAAACCGAGCCCTAACCCTAACACTAACCCTAACCCTAACCCTAACCCATACCCTACGCCGTACCCGAACCCTTCCCCGAACCCGTAGCCTAAGCCGTACCCTAAGCCTAACCCTAAGCCTACCCTAACCCTAGGCTACCCTTGACTGCTTCTGCCTCAATAGATTTCCTAAGCACTAGTGTTTGAAGGAACAGCTTAAAAGAGAATCCTAATGTGATTTCTTTATAATGGGTGTGTTCCTTATCTTATCCTAGTGTCTAAACTCTTCTCCATGGCTGGACCCCCAAATAATATTCCTTTACGTGCTAAGGGGTATCTAGAGAGTGGGATAGGTTTAATAACTATCCTAACCCTAACGCGTACCCTAACCCTAACCCTACCCTAACCGTAACACGTACCCTAATCCTAACCCGTACCCTAAACCGATCCCTAACCCAAACACTAACCCTATCCCTAACCCTAACCCATACCCTACGCCGTACCCGAACCCCTCCCCGAACCCATACCCTAAGCCGTACCCTAACCCTAACCCTAAGCCTAACCCTAACCCTAGGCTACCCTTGACTGCTTCTGCCTCCAATAGATTTCCTAAGCACTAGTGTTTGAAGGAACAGCTTAAAAGAGAATCCTAATGTGATTTCTTTATAATGGGTGTGTTCCTTATCTTATCCTAGTGTCTAAACTCTTCTCCATGGCTGGACCCGCAAATAATATTCCTTTACGTGCTAAGGGTATCTAGAGAGTGGGATAGGTTTACTAACTACCCTAACCCTAATGCGTACCCTAACCCTAACCCCTACCCTAACCCTAACACGTACCCTAATCCTAACCCGTACCCTAAACCGAGCCCTAACCCTAACACGAACCCTAACCTAACCCTAACCCATACCCTACGCCGTACCCGAACCCCTCCCCGAACCCCTACCCTAAGCCTAACCCTAACCCTAACCCTAAGCCTAACCCTAACCCTAGGCTACCCTTGACTGCTTCTGCCTCCAACAGATTTCCTAAGCACTAATGTTTGAAGGAAAAGCTTAAAAGAGAATCCTAATGTGATTTCTTTATAATGGGTGTGTTCCTTATCTTATCCTAGTGTCTAAACTCTTCTCCATGGCTGGACCCCCAAATAATATTCCTTTACGTGCTAAGGGGTATCTAGAGAGTGGGATAGGTTTAATAACTACCCTAACCCTAACGCGTACCCTAACCCTAACCCCTACCCTAACCCTAACACGTACCCTAATCCTAACCCGTACCCTAAACCGAGCCCTAACCCTAACACTAACCCTAACCCTAACCCTAACCCATACCCTACGCCGTACCCGAACCCCTCCCCGAACCCGTAGCCTAAGCCGTACCCTAAGCCTAACCCTAAGCCTAACCCTAACCCTAGGCTACCCTTGACTGCTTCTGCCTCCAATAGATTTCCTAAGCACTAGTGTTTGAAGGAACAGCTTAAAAAGAGAATCCTAATGTGATTTCTTTATAATGGGTGTGTTCCTTATCTTATCCTAGTGTCTAAACTCTTCTCCATGGCTGGACCCCCAAATAATATTGCTTTACGTGCTAAGGGGTATCTAGAGAGTGGGATAGGTTTAATAACTATCCTAACCCTAACGCGTACCCTAACCCTAACCCCTACCCTAACCCTAACACGTACCCTAATCCTAACCCGTACCCTAAACCGATCCCTAACCCAAACACTAACCCTATCCCTAACCCTAACCCATACCCTACGCCGTACCCGAACCCCTCCCCGAACCCGTACCCTAAGCCGTACCCTAACCCTAACCCTAAGCCTAACCCTAACCCTAGGCTACCCTTGACTGCTTCTGCCTCCAATAGATTTCCTAAGCACTAGTGTTTTAAGGAACAGCTTAAAAAGAGAATCCTAATGTGATTTCTTTATAATGGGTGTGTTCCTTATCTTATCCTAGTGTCTAAACTCTTCTCCATGGCTGGACCCCCAAATAATATTCCTTTACGTGCTAAGGGGTATCTAGAGAGTGGGATAGGTTTAATAACTACCCTAACCCTAATGCGTACCCTAACCCTAACCCCTACCCTAACCCTAACACGTACCCTAATCCTAACCCGTACCCTGAACCGAGCCCTAACCCTAACACTAACCCTAACCCTAACCCTAAACCATACCCTACGCCGTACCCGAACCCCTCCCCGAAGCCGTTCCCTAAGCCGTACCCTAAGCCTAACCCTAAGCCTAACCCTAACCCTAGGCTACCCTTGACTGCTTCTGCCTCCAATAGATTTCCTAAGCACTAGTGTTTGAAGGAACAGCTTAAAAAGAGAATCCTAATGTGATTTCTTTATAATGGGTGTGTTCCTTATCTTATCCTAGTGTCTAAACTCTTCTCCATGGCTGGACCCCCAAATAATATTCCTTTACATGCTAAGGGGTATCTAGAGAGTGGGATAGGTTTAATAACTACCCTAACCCTAATGCGTACCCTAACCCTAACCCCTACCCTAACCCTAAAACGTACCCTAATCCTAACCCGTACACTAAACCGAGCCCTAACCCTAACTCAAACCCTAACCCTAACCCTAACCCATACCCTACGCCGTACCCAAACCCCTCCCCGAACCCGTAGCCTAAGCCGTACCCTAAGCCTAACCCTAAGCCTAACCCTAACCCTAGGCTACCCTTGACTGCTTCTGCCTCCAATAGATTTCCTAAGCACTAGTGTTTGAAGGAACAGCTTAAAAAGAGAATCCTAATGTGATTTCTTTATAATGGGTGTGTTCCTTATCTTATCCTAGTGTCTAAACTCTTCTCCATGGCTGGACCCCCAAATAATATTCCTTTACGTGCTAAGGGGTATCTAGAGAGTGGGATAGGTTTAATAACTACCCTAACCCTAACACGTACCCTAACCCTAACCCCTACCCTAACCCTAACACGTACCCTAATCCTAACCCGTACCCTAAACCGAGCCCTAACCCTAACACGAACCCTAACCCTAACCCTAACCCATACCCTACGCCGTACCCGAACCCCTCCCCGAACCCCTACCCTAAGCCTAACCCTAACCCTAACCCTAAGCCTAACCCTAACCCTAGGCTACCCTTGACTGCTTCTGCCTCCAACAGATTTCCTAAGCACTAATGTTTGAAGGAAAAGCTTAAAAAGAGAATCCTAATGTGATTTCTTTATAATGGGTGTGTTCCTTATCTTATCCTAGTGTCTAAACTCTTCTCCATGGCTGGACCCCCAAATAATATTCCTTTACGTGCTAAGGGGTATCTAGAGAGTGGGATAGGTTTAATAACTACCCTAACCCTAACGCGTACCCTAACCCTAACCCCTACCCTAACCCTAACACGTACCCTAATCCTAACCCGTACCCTAAACCGAGCCCTAACCCTAACACTAACCCTAACCCTAACCCTAACCCATACCCTACGCCGTACCCGAACCCCTCCCCGAACCCGTAGCCTAAGCCGTACCCTAAGCCTAACCCTAAGCCTAACCCTAACCCTAGGCTACCCTTGACTGCTTCTGCCTCCAATAGATTTCCTAAGCACTAGTGTTTGAAGGAACAGCTTAAAAAGAGAATCCTAATGTGATTTCTTTATAATGGGTGTGTTCCTTATCTTATCCTAGTGTCTAAACTCTTCTCCATGGCTGGACCCCCAAATAATATTGCTTTACGTGCTAAGGGGTATCTAGAGAGTGGGATAGGTTTAATAACTATCCTAACCCTAACGCGTACCCTAACCCTAACCCCTACCCTAACCCTAACACGTACCCTAATCCTAACCCGTACCCTAAACCGATCCCTAACCCAAACACTAACCCTATCCCTAACCCTAACCCATACCCTACGCCGTACCCGAACCCCTCCCCGAACCCGTACCCTAAGCCGTACCCTAACCCTAACCCTAAGCCTAACCCTAACCCTAGGCTACCCTTGACTGCTTCTGCCTCCAATAGATTTCCTAAGCACTAGTGTTTGAAGGAACAGCTTAAAAAGAGAATCCTAATGTGATTTCTTTATAATGGGTGTGTTCCTTATCTTATCCTAGTGTCTAAACTCTTCTCCATGGCTGGACCCCCAAATAATATTCCTTTACGTGCTAAGGGGTATCTAGAGAGTGGGATAGGTTTAATAACTACCCTAACCCTAACGCGTACCCTAACCCTAACCCCTACCCTAACCCTAAAACGTACCCTAATCCTAACCCGTACACTAAACCGAGCCCTAACCCTAACTCAAACCCTAACCCTAACCCTAACCCATACCCTACGCCGTACCCAAACCCCTCCCCGAACCCGTAGCCTAAGCCGTACCCTAAGCCTAACCCTAAGCCTAACCCTAACCCTAGGCTACCCTTGACTGCTTCTGCCTCCAATAGATTTCCTAAGCACTAGTGTTTGAAGGAACAGCTTAAAAAGAGAATCCTAATGTGATTTCTTTATAATGGGTGTGTTCCTTATCTTATCCTAGTGTCTAAACTCTTCTCCATGGCTGGACCCCCAAATAATATTCCTTTACGTGCTAAGGGGTATCTAGAGAGTGGGATAGGTTTAATAACTACCCTAACCCTAACACGTACCCTAACCCTAACCCCTACCCTAACCCTAACACGTACCCTAATCCTAACCCGTACCCTGAACCGAGCCCTAACCCTAACACTAACCCTAACCCTAACCCTAACCCATACCCTACGCCGTACCCGAACCCCTCCCCGAACCCGTACCCTAAGCCGTACCCTAAGCCTAACCCTAAGCCTAACCCTAACCCTAGGCTACCCTTGACTGCTTCTGCCTCCAATAGATTTCCTAAGCACTAGTGTTTGAAGGAACAGCTTAAAAAGAGAATCCTAATGTGATTTCTTTATAATGGGTGTGTTCCTTATCTTATCCTAGTGTCTAAACTCTTCTCCATGGCTGGACCCCCAAATAATATTCCTTTACGTGCTAAGGGGTATCTAGAGAGTGGGATAGGTTTAATAACTACCCTAACCCTAACGCGTACCCTAACCCTAACCCCTACCCTAACCCTAAAACGTACCCTAATCCTAACCCGTACACTAAACCGAGCCCTAACCCTAACTCAAACCCTAACCCTAACCCATACCCTACGCCGTACCCGAACCCCTCCCCGAACCCGTACCCTAAGCCGTACCCTAAGCCTAACCCTAAGCCTAACCCTAACCCTAGGCTACCCTTGACTGCTTCTGCCTCCAATAGATTTCCTAAGCACTAGTGTTTGAAGGAACAGCTTAAAAAGAGAATCCTAATGTGATTTCTTTATAATGTTTGTGTTCCTTATTTTATCCTAGTGTCTAAACTCTTCTCCATGGCTGGACCCCCAAATAATATTCCTTTACGTGCTAAGGGGTATCTAGAGAGTGGGATAGGTTTAATAACTACCCTAACCCTAACGCGTACCCTAACCCTAACCCCTACCCTAACCCTAACACGTACCCTAATCCTAACCCGTACCCTAAACCGAGCCCTAACCCTAACACGAACCCTAACCCTAACCCTAACCCATACCCTACGCCGTACCCGAACCCCTCCCCGAACCCCTACCCTAAGCCTAATCCTAACCCTAACCCTAAGCCTAACCCTAACCCTAGGCTACCCTTGACTGCTTCTGCCTCCAATAGATTTCCTAAGCACTAGTGTTTGAAGGAACAGCTTAAAAAGAGAATCCTAATGTGATTTCTTTATAATGTTTGTGTTCCTTATTTTATCCTAGTGTCTAAACTCTTCTCCATGGCTGGACCCGCAAATAATATTCCTTTACGTGCTAAGGGGTATCTAGAGAGTGGGATAGGTTTAATAACTACCCTAACCCTAACGCGTACCCTAACCCTAACCCCTACCCTAACCCTAACACGTACCCTAATCCTAACCCGTACCCTAAACCGAGCCCTAACCCTAACACTAACCCTAAACCTAACCCTAACCCATACCCTACACCGTACCCGAACCCCTCCCCAAACACGTACCCTAAGCCGTACCCTAAGCCTAACCCTAAGCCTAACCCTAACCCTAGGCTACCCTTGACTGCTTCTGCCTCCAACAGATTTCCTAAGCACTAATGTTTGAAGGAAATCCTTAAAAAGAGAATCCTAATGTGATTTCTTTATAATGGGTGTGTTCCTTATCTTATCCTAGTGTCTAAACTCTTCTCCATGGCTGGACCCCCAAATAATATTCCTTTACGTGCTAAGGGGTATCTAGAGAGTGGGATAGGTTTAATAACTACCATAACCCTAATGCGTACCCTAACCCTAACCCCTACCCTAACCCTAACACATACCCTAATCCTAACCCGTACCCTAAACCGAGCCCTAACCCTAACACTAACCCTAACCCTAACCCTAACCCATACCCTACGCCGTACCCGAACCCTTCCCCGAACCCGTAGCCTAAGCCGTACCCTAAGCCTAACCCTAAGCCTAACCCTAACCCTAGGCTACCCTTGACTGCTTCTGCCTCCAATAGATTTCCTAAGCACTAGTGTTTGAAGGAACAGCTTAAAAAGAGAATCCTAATGTGATTTCTTTATAATGGGTGTGTTCCTTATCTTATCCTAGTGTCTAAACTCTTCTCCATGGCTGGACCCCCAAATAATATTCCTTTACGTGCTAAGGGGTATCTAGAGAGTGGGATAGGTTTAATAACTATCCTAACCCTAACGCGTACCCTAACCCTAACCCCTACCCTAACCGTAACACGTACCCTAATCCTAACCCGTACCCTAAACCGATCCCTAACCCAAACACTAACCCTATCCCTAACCCTAACCCATACCCTACGCCGTACCCGAACCCCTCCCCGAACCCATACCCTAAGCCGTACCCTAACCCTAACCCTAAGCCTAACCCTAACCCTAGGCTACCCTTGACTGCTTCTGCCTCCAATAGATTTCCTAAGCACTAGTGTTTGAAGGAACAGCTTAAAAAGAGAATCCTAATGTGATTTCTTTATAATGGGTGTGTTCCTTATCTTATCCTAGTGTCTAAACTCTTCTCCATGGCTGGACCCGCAAATAATATTCCTTTACGTGCTAAGGGGTATCTAGAGAGTGGGATAGGTTTACTAACTACCCTAACCCTAATGCGTACCCTAACCCTAACCCCTACCCTAACCCTAACACGTACCCTAATCCTAACCCGTACCCTAAACCGAGCCCTAACCCTAACACGAACCCTAACCCTAACCCTAACCCATACCCTACGCCGTACCCGAACCCCTCCCCGAACCCCTACCCTAAGCCTAACCCTAACCCTAACCCTAAGCCTAACCCTAACCCTAGGCTACCCTTGACTGCTTCTGCCTCCAACAGATTTCCTAAGCACTAATGTTTGAAGGAAAAGCTTAAAAAGAGAATCCTAATGTGATTTCTTTATAATGGGTGTGTTCCTTATCTTATCCTAGTGTCTAAACTCTTCTCCATGGCTGGACCCCCAAATAATATTCCTTTACGTGCTAAGGGGTATCTAGAGAGTGGGATAGGTTTAATAACTACCCTAACCCTAACGCGTACCCTAACCCTAACCCCTACCCTAACCCTAACACGTACCCTAATCCTAACCCGTACCCTAAACCGAGCCCTAACCCTAACACTAACCCTAACCCTAACCCTAACCCATACCCTACGCCGTACCCGAACCCCTCCCCGAACCCGTAGCCTAAGCCGTACCCTAAGCCTAACCCTAAGCCTAACCCTAACCCTAGGCTACCCTTGACTGCTTCTGCCTCCAATAGATTTCCTAAGCACTAGTGTTTGAAGGAACAGCTTAAAAAGAGAATCCTAATGTGATTTCTTTATAATGGGTGTGTTCCTTATCTTATCCTAGTGTCTAAACTCTTCTCCATGGCTGGACCCCCAAATAATATTGCTTTACGTGCTAAGGGGTATCTAGAGAGTGGGATAGGTTTAATAACTATCCTAACCCTAACGCGTACCCTAACCCTAACCCCTACCCTAACCCTAACACGTACCCTAATCCTAACCCGTACCCTAAACCGATCCCTAACCCAAACACTAACCCTATCCCTAACCCTAACCCATACCCTACGCCGTACCCGAACCCCTCCCCGAACCCGTACCCTAAGCCGTACCCTAACCCTAACCCTAAGCCTAACCCTAACCCTAGGCTACCCTTGACTGCTTCTGCCTCCAATAGATTTCCTAAGCACTAGTGTTTGAAGGAACAGCTTAAAAAGAGAATCCTAATGTGATTTCTTTATAATGGGTGTGTTCCTTATCTTATCCTAGTGTCTAAACTCTTCTCCATGGCTGGACCCCCAAATAATATTCCTTTACGTGCTAAGGGGTATCTAGAGAGTGGGATAGGTTTAATAACTACCCTAACCCTAATGCGTACCCTAACCCTAACCCCTACCCTAACCCTAACACGTACCCTAATCCTAACCCGTACCCTGAACCGAGCCCTAACCCTAACACTAACCCTAACCCTAACCCTAAACCATACCCTACGCCGTACCCGAACCCCTCCCCGAACCCGTTCCCTAAGCCGTACCCTAAGCCTAACCCTAAGCCTAACCCTAACCCTAGGCTACCCTTGACTGCTTCTGCCTCCAATAGATTTCCTAAGCACTAGTGTTTGAAGGAACAGCTTAAAAAGAGAATCCTAATGTGATTTCTTTATAATGGGTGTGTTCCTTATCTTATCCTAGTGTCTAAACTCTTCTCCATGGCTGGACCCCCAAATAATATTCCTTTACATGCTAAGGGGTATCTAGAGAGTGGGATAGGTTTAATAACTACCCTAACCCTAATGCGTACCCTAACCCTAACCCCTACCCTAACCCTAAAACGTACCCTAATCCTAACCCGTACACTAAACCGAGCCCTAACCCTAACTCAAACCCTAACCCTAACCCTAACCCATACCCTACGCCGTACCCAAACCCCTCCCCGAACCCGTAGCCTAAGCCGTACCCTAAGCCTAACCCTAAGCCTAACCCTAACCCTAGGCTACCCTTGACTGCTTCTGCCTCCAATAGATTTCCTAAGCACTAGTGTTTGAAGGAACAGCTTAAAAAGAGAATCCTAATGTGATTTCTTTATAATGGGTGTGTTCCTTATCTTATCCTAGTGTCTAAACTCTTCTCCATGGCTGGACCCCCAAATAATATTCCTTTACGTGCTAAGGGGTATCTAGAGAGTGGGATAGGTTTAATAACTACCCTAACCCTAACACGTACCCTAACCCTAACCCCTACCCTAACCCTAACACGTACCCTAATCCTAACCCGTACCCTGAACCGAGCCCTAACCCTAACACTAACCCTAACCCTAACCCTAACCCATACCCTACGCCGTACCCGAACCCCTCCCCGAACCCGTACCCTAAGCCGTACCCTAAGCCTAACCCTAAGCCTAACCCTAACCCTAGGCTACCCTTGACTGCTTCTGCCTCCAATAGATTTCCTAAGCACTAGTGTTTGAAGGAACAGCTTAAAAAGAGAATCCTAATGTGATTTCTTTATAATGGGTGTGTTCCTTATCTTATCCTAGTGTCTAAACTCTTCTCCATGGCTGGACCCCCAAATAATATTCCTTTACGTGCTAAGGGGTATCTAGAGAGTGGGATAGGTTTAATAACTACCCTAACCCTAACGCGTACCCTAACCCTAACCCCTACCCTAACCCTAAAACGTACCCTAATCCTAACCCGTACACTAAACCGAGCCCTAACCCTAACTCAAACCCTAACCCTAACCCATACCCTACGCCGTACCCGAACCCCTCCCCGAACCCGTACCCTAAGCCGTACCCTAAGCCTAACCCTAAGCCTAACCCTAACCCTAGGCTACCCTTGACTGCTTCTGCCTCCAATAGATTTCCTAAGCACTAGTGTTTGAAGGAACAGCTTAAAAAGAGAATCCTAATGTGATTTCTTTATAATGGGTGTGTTCCTTATCTTATCCTAGTGTCTAAACTCTTCTCCATGGCTGGACCCGCAAATAATATTCCTTTACGTGCTAAGGGGTATCTAGAGAGTGGGATAGGTTTACTAACTACCCTAACCCTAACGCGTACCCTAACCCTAACCCCTACCCTAACCCTAACACGTACCCTAATCCTAACCCGTACCCTAAACCGAGCCCTAACCCTAACACGAACCCTAACCCTAACCCTAACCCATACCCTACGCCGTACCCGAACCCCTCCCCGAACCCCTACCCTAAGCCTAATCCTAACCCTAACCCTAAGCCTAACCCTAACCCTAGGCTACCCTTGACTGCTTCTGCCTCCAATAGATTTCCTAAGCACTAGTGTTTGAAGGAACAGCTTAAAAAGAGAATCCTAATGTGATTTCTTTATAATGTTTGTGTTCCTTATTTTATCCTAGTGTCTAAACTCTTCTCCATGGCTGGACCCCCAAATAATATTCCTTTACGTGCTAAGGGGTATCTAGAGAGTGGGATAGGTTTAATAACTACCCTAACCCTAACGCGTACCCTAACCCTAACCCCTACCCTAACCCTAACACGTACCCTAATCCTAACCCGTACCCTAAACCGAGCCCTAACCCTAACACTAACCCTAAACCTAACCCTAACCCATACCCTACACCGTACCCGAACCCCTCCCCAAACCCGTACCCTAAGCCGTACCCTAAGCCTAACCCTAAGCCTAACCCTAACCCTAGGCTACCCTTGACTGCTTCTGCCTCCAACAGATTTCCTAAGCACTAATGTTTGAAGGAAATCCTTAAAAAGAGAATCCTAATGTGATTTCTTTATAATGGGTGTGTTCCTTATCTTATCCTAGTGTCTAAACTCTTCTCCATGGCTGGACCCCCAAATAATATTCCTTTACGTGCTAAGGGGTATCTAGAGAGTGGGATAGGTTTAATAACTACCATAACCCTAATGCGTACCCTAACCCTAACCCCTACCCTAACCCTAACACATACCCTAATCCTAACCCGTACCCTAAACCGAGCCCTAACCCTAACACTAACCCTAACCCTAACCCTAACCCATACCCTACGCCGTACCCGAACCCTTCCCCGAACCCGTAGCCTAAGCCGTACCCTAAGCCTAACCCTAAGCCTAACCCTAACCCTAGGCTACCCTTGACTGCTTCTGCCTCCAATAGATTTCCTAAGCACTAGTGTTTGAAGGAACAGCTTAAAAAGAGAATCCTAATGTGATTTCTTTATAATGGATGTGTTCCTTATCTTATCCTAGTGTCTAAACTCTTCTCCATGGCTGGACCCCCAAATAATATTCCTTTACGTGCTAAGGGGTATCTAGAGAGTGGGATAGGTTTAATAACTATCCTAACCCTAACGCGTACCCTAACCCTAACCCCTACCCTAACCGTAACACGTACCCTAATCCTAACCCGTACCCTAAACCGATCCCTAACCCAAACACTAACCCTATCCCTAACCCTAACCCATACCCTACGCCGTACGCGAACCCCTCCCCGAACCCATACCCTAAGCCGTACCCTAACCCTAACCCTAAGCCTAACCCTAACCCTAGGCTACCCTTGACTGCTTCTGCCTCCAATAGATTTCCTAAGCACTAGTGTTTGAAGGAACAGCTTAAAAAGAGAATCCTAATGTGATTTCTTTATAATGGGTGTGTTCCTTATCTTATCCTAGTGTCTAAACTCTTCTCCATGGCTGGACCCCCAAATAATATTCCTTTACGTGCTAAGGGGTATCTAGAGAGTGGGATAGGTTTAATAACTACCCTAACCATAACACGTACCCTAACCCTAACCCCTACCCTAACCCTAACACGTACGCTAATCCTAACCCGTACCCTGAACCGAGCCCTAACCCTAACACTAACCCTAACCCTAACCCTAACCCATACCCTACGCCGTACCCGAACCCCTCCCCGAACCCGTACCCTAAGCCGTACCCTAAGCCGTACCCTAAGCCTAACCCTAACCCTAGGCTACCCTTGACTGCTTCTGCCTCCAATAGATTTCCTAAGCACTAGTGTTTGAAGGAACAGCTTAAAAAGAGAATCCTAATGTGATTTCTTTATAATGGGTGTGTTCCTTATCTTATCCTAGTGTCTAAACTCTTCTCCATGGCTGGACCCCCAAATAATATTCCTTTACGTGCTAAGGGGTATCTAGAGAGTGGGATAGGTTTAATAACTACCCTAACCCTAACGCGTACCCTAACCCTAACCCCTACCCTAACCCTAAAACGTACCCTAATCCTAACCCGTACACTAAACCGAGCCCTAACCCTAACTCAAACCCTAACCCTAACCCATACCCTACGCCGTACCCGAACCCCTCCCCGAACCCCTACCCTAAGCCGTACCCTAACCCTAAACCTAAGCCTAACCCTAACCCTAGGCTACCCTTGACTGCTTCTGCCTCCAATAGATTTCCTAAGCACTAGTGTTTTAAGGAACAGCTTAAAAAGAGAATCCTAATGTGATTTCTTTATAATGTATGTGTTCCTTATTTTATCCTAGTGTCTAAACTCTTCTCCATGGCTGGACCCGCAAATAATATTCCTTTACGTGCTAAGGGGTATCTAGAGAGTGGGATAGGTTTAATAACTACCCTAACCCTAACGCGTACCCTAACCCTAACCCCTACCCTAACCCTAACACGTACCCTAATCCTAACCCGTACCCTAAACCGAGCCCTAACCCTAACACTAACCCTAAACCTAACCCTACCCCATACCCTACACCGTACCCGAACCCCTCCCCAAACCCGTACCCTAAGCCGTACCCTAAGCCTAACCCTAAGCCTAACCCTAACCCTAGGCTACCCTTGACTGCTTCTGCCTCCAATAGATTTCCTAAGCACTAGTGTTTGAAGAAACAGCTTAAAAAGAGAATCCTAATGTGATTTCTTTATAATGGGTGTGTTCCTTATCTTATCCTAGTGTCTAAACTCTTCTCCATGGCTGGACCCCCAAATAATATTCCTTTACGTGCTAAGGGGTATCTAGAGAGTGGGATAGGTTTACTAACTACCCTAACCCTAACACGTACCCTAACCCTAACCCCTACCCTAACCCTAACACGTACCCTAATCCTAACCCGTACCCTGAACCTAGCCCTAACCCTAACACTAACCCTAACCCTAACCCTAACCCATACCCTACGCCGTACCCGAACCCCTCCCCGAACCCGTACCCTAAGCCGTACCCTAAGCCTAACCCTAAGCCTAACCCTAACCCTAGGCTACCCTTGACTGCTTCTGCCTCCAATAGATTTCCTAAGCACTAGTGTTTGAAGGAACAGCTTAAAAAGAGAATCCTAATGTGATTTCTTTATAATGGGTGTGTTCCTTATCTTATCCTAGTGTCTAAACTCTTCTCCATGGCTGGACCCGCAAATAATATTCCTTTACGTGCTAAGGGGTATCTAGAGAGTGGGATAGGTTTACTAACTACCCTAACCCTAACGCGTACCCTAACCCTAACCTCTACCCTAACCCTAACACGTACCCTAATCCTAACCCGTACCCTAAACCGAGCCCTAACCCTAACACGAACCCTAACCCTAACCCTAACCCATACCCTACGCCGTACCCGAACCCCTCCCCGAACCCCTACCCTAAGCCTAATCCTAACCCTAACCCTAAGCCTAACCCTAACCCTAGGCTACCCTTGACTGCTTCTGCCTCCAATAGATTTCCTAAGCACTAGTGTTTGAAGGAACAGCTTAAAAAGAGAATCCTAATGTGATTTCTTTATAATGTTTGTGTTCCTTATTTTATCCTAGTGTCTAAACTCTTCTCCATGGCTGGACCCGCAAATAATATTCCTTTACGAGCTAAGGGGTATCTAGAGAGTGGGATAGGTTTAATAACTACCCTAACCCTAACGCGTACCCTAACCCTAACCCCTACCCTAACCCTAACACGTACCCTAATCCTAACCCGTACCCTAAACCGAGCCCTAACCCTAACACTAACCCTAAACCTAACCCTAACCCATACCCTACACCGTACCCGAACCCCTCCCCAAACCCGTACCCTAAGCCGTACCCTAAGCCTAACCCTAAGCCTAACCCTAACCCTAGGCTACCCTTGACTGCTTCTGCCTCCAACAGATTTCCTAAGCACTAATGTTTGAAGGAAATCCTTAAAAAGAGAATCCTAATGTGATTTCTTTATAATGGGTGTGTTCCTTATCTTATCCTAGTGTCTAAACTCTTCTCCATGGCTGGACCCCCAAATAATATTCCTTTACGTGCTAAGGGGTATCTAGAGAGTGGGATAGGTTTAATAACTACCATAACCCTAATGCGTACCCTAACCCTAACCCCTACCCTAACCCTAACACATACCCTAATCCTAACCCGTACCCTAAACCGAGCCCTAACCCTAACACTAACCCTAACCCTAACCCTAACCCATACCCTACGCCGTACCCGAACCCTTCCCCGAACCCGTAGCCTAAGCCGTACCCTAAGCCTAACCCTAAGCCTAACCCTAACCCTAGGCTACCCTTGACTGCTTCTGCCTCCAATAGATTTCCTAAGCACTAGTGTTTGAAGGAACAGCTTAAAAAGAGAATCCTAATGTGATTTCTTTATAATGGGTGTGTTCCTTATCTTATCCTAGTGTCTAAACTCTTCTCCATGGCTGGACCCCCAAATAATATTCCTTTACGTGCTAAGGGGTATCTAGAGAGTGGGATAGGTTTAATAACTATCCTAACCCTAACGCGTACCCTAACCCTAACCCCTACCCTAACCGTAACACGTACACTAATCCTAACCCGTACCCTAAACCGATCCCTAACCCAAACACTAACCCTATCCCTAACCCTAACCCATACCCTACGCCGTACCCGAACCCCTCCCCGAACCCATACCCTAAGCCGTACCCTAAGCCTAACCCTAAGCCTAACCCTAACCCTAGGCTACCCTTGACTGCTTCTGCCTCCAATAGATTTCCTAAGCACTAGTGTTTTAAGGAACAGCTTAAAAAGAGAATCCTAATGTGATTTCTTTATAATGGGTGTGTTCCTTATCTTATCCTAGTGTCTAAACTCTTCTCCATGGCTGGACCCGCAAATAATATTCCTTTACGTGCTAAGGGGTATCTAGAGAGTGGGATAGGTTTAATAACTACCCTAACCCTAATGCGTACCCTAACCCTAACCCCTACCCTAACCCTAACACGTACCCTAATCCTAACCCGTACCCTGAACCGAGCCCTAACCCTAACACTAACCCTAACCCTAACCCTAAACCATACCCTACGCCGTACCCGAACCCCTCCCCGAACCCGTTCCCTAAGCCGTACCCTAAGCCTAACCCTAAGCCTAACCCTAACCCTAGGCTACCCTTGACTGCTTCTGCCTCCAATAGATTTCCTAAGCACTAGTGTTTGAAGGAACAGCTTAAAAAGAGAATCCTAATGTGATTTCTTTATAATGGGTGTGTTCCTTATCTTATCCTAGTGTCTAAACTCTTCTCCATGGCTGGACCCCCAAATAATATTCCTTTACATGCTAAGGGGTATCTAGAGAGTGGGATAGGTTTAATAACTACCCTAACCCTAATGCGTACCCTAACCCTAACCCCTACCCTAACCCTAAAACGTACCCTAATCCTAACCCGTACACTAAACCGAGCCCTAACCCTAACTCAAACCCTAACCCTAACCCTAACCCATACCCTACGCCGTACCCAAACCCCTCCCCGAACCCGTAGCCTAAGCCGTACCCTAAGCCTATCCCTAAGCCTAACCCTAACCCTAGGCTACCCTTGACTGCTTCTGCCTCCAATAGATTTCCTAAGCACTAGTGTTTGAAGGAACAGCTTAAAAAGAGAATCCTAATGTGATTTCTTTATAATGGGTGTGTTCCTTATCTTATCCTAGTGTCTAAACTCTTCTCCATGGCTGGACCCCCAAATAATATTCCTTTACGTGCTAAGGGGTATCTAGAGAGTGGGATAGGTTTAATAACTACCCTAACCCTAACACGTACCCTAACCCTAACCCCTACCCTAACCCTAACACGTACCCTAATCCTAACCCGTACCCTGAACCGAGCCCTAACCCTAACACTAACCCTAACCCTAACCCTAACCCATACCCTACGCCGTACCCGAACCCCTCCCCGAACCCGTACCCTAAGCCGTACCCTAAGCCTAACCCTAAGCCTAACCCTAACCCTAGGCTACCCTTGACTGCTTCTGCCTCCAATAGATTTCCTAAGCACTAGTGTTTGAAGGAACAGCTTAAAAAGAGAATCCTAATGTGATTTCTTTATAATGGGTGTGTTCCTTATCTTATCCTAGTGTCTAAACTCTTCTCCATGGCTGGACCCCCAAATAATATTCCTTTACGTGCTAAGGGGTATCTAGAGAGTGGGATAGGTTTAATAACTACCCTAACCCTAACGCGTACCCTAACCCTAACCCCTACCCTAACCCTAAAACGTACCCTAATCCTAACCCGTACACTAAACCGAGCCCTAACCCTAACTCAAACCCTAACCCTAACCCATACCCTACGCCGTACCCGAACCCCTCCCCGAACCCGTACCCTAAGCCGTACCCTAAGCCTAACCCTAAGCCTAACCCTAACCCTAGGCTACCCTTGACTGCTTCTGCCTCCAATAGATTTCCTAAGCACTAGTGTTTGAAGGAACAGCTTAAAAAGAGAATCCTAATGTGATTTCTTTATAATGGGTGTGTTCCTTATCTTATCCTAGTGTCTAAACTCTTCTCCATGGCTGGACCCGCAAATAATATTCCTTTACGTGCTAAGGGGTATCTAGAGAGTGGGATAGGTTTACTAACTACCCTAACCCTAACGCGTACCCTAACCCTAACCCCTACCCTAACCCTAACACGTACCCTAATCCTAACCCGTACCCTAAACCGAGCCCTAACCCTAACACGAACCCTAACCCTAACCCTAACCCATACCCTACGCCGTACCCGAACCCCTCCCCGAACCCCTACCCTAAGCCTAATCCTAACCCTAACCCTAAGCCTAACCCTAACCCTAGGCTACCCTTGACTGCTTCTGCCTCCAATAGATTTCCTAAGCACTAGTGTTTGAAGGAACAGCTTAAAAAGAGAATCCTAATGTGATTTCTTTATAATGTTTGTGTTCCTTATTTTATCCTAGTGTCTAAACTCTTCTCCATGGCTGGACCCCCAAATAATATTCCTTTACGTGCTAAGGGGTATCTAGAGAGTGGGATAGGTTTAATAACTACCCTAACCCTAACGCGTACCCTAACCCTAACCCCTACCCTAACCCTAACACGTACCCTAATCCTAACCCGTACCCTAAACCGAGCCCTAACCCTAACACTAACCCTAAACCTAACCCTAACCCATACCCTACACCGTACCCGAACCCCTCCCCAAACCCGTACCCTAAGCCGTACCCTAAGCCTAACCCTAAGCCTAACCCTAACCCTAGGCTACCCTTGACTGCTTCTGCCTCCAACAGATTTCCTAAGCACTAATGTTTGAAGGAAATCCTTAAAAAGAGAATCCTAATGTGATTTCTTTATAATGGGTGTGTTCCTTATCTTATCCTAGTGTCTAAACTCTTCTCCATGGCTGGACCCCCAAATAATATTCCTTTACGTGCTAAGGGGTATCTAGAGAGTGGGATAGGTTTAATAACTACCATAACCCTAATGCGTACCCTAACCCTAACCCCTACCCTAACCCTAACACATACCCTAATCCTAACCCGTACCCTAAACCGAGCCCTAACCCTAACACTAACCCTAACCCTAACCCTAACCCATACCCTACGCCGTACCCGAACCCTTCCCCGAACCCGTAGCCTAAGCCGTACCCTAAGCCTAACCCTAAGCCTAACCCTAACCCTAGGCTACCCTTGACTGCTTCTGCCTCCAATAGATTTCCTAAGCACTAGTGTTTGAAGGAACAGCTTAAAAAGAGAATCCTAATGTGATTTCTTTATAATGGATGTGTTCCTTATCTTATCCTAGTGTCTAAACTCTTCTCCATGGCTGGACCCCCAAATAATATTCCTTTACGTGCTAAGGGGTATCTAGAGAGTGGGATAGGTTTAATAACTATCCTAACCCTAACGCGTACCCTAACCCTAACCCCTACCCTAACCGTAACACGTACCCTAATCCTAACCCGTACCCTAAACCGATCCCTAACCCAAACACTAACCCTATCCCTAACCCTAACCCATACCCTACGCCGTACGCGAACCCCTCCCCGAACCCATACCCTAAGCCGTACCCTAACCCTAACCCTAAGCCTAACCCTAACCCTAGGCTACCCTTGACTGCTTCTGCCTCCAATAGATTTCCAAAGCACTAGTGTTTTAAAGAACAGCTTAAAAAGAGAATCCTAATGTGATTTCTTTATAATGGGTGTGTTCCTTATCTTATCCTAGTGTCTAAACTCTTCTCCATGGCTGGACCCGCAAATAATATTCCTTTACGTGATAAGGGGTATCTAGAGAGTGGGATAGGTTTAATAACTACCCTAACCCTAATGCGTACCCTAACCCTAACCCCTACCCTAACCCTAACACGTACCCTAATCCTAACCCGTACCCTGAACCGAGCCCTAACCCTAACACTAACCCTAACCCTAACCCTAACCCATACCCTACGCCGTACCCGAACCCCTCCCCGAACCCGTACCCTAAGCCGTACCCTAAGCCTAACCCTAAGCCTAACCCTAACCCTAGGCTACCCTTGACTGCTTCTGCCTCCAATAGATTTCCTAAGCACTAGTGTTTGAAGGAACAGCTTAAAAAGAGAATCCTAATGTGATTTCTTTATAATGGGTGTGTTCCTTATCTTATCCTAGTGTCTAAACTCTTCTCCATGGCTGGACCCCCAAATAATATTCCTTTACATGCTAAGGGGTATCTAGAGAGTGGGATAGGTTTAATAACTACCCTAACCCTAACGCGTACCCTAACCCTAACCCCTACCCTAACCCTAAAACGTACCCTAATCCTAACCCGTACACTAAACCGAGCCCTAACCCTAACTCAAACCCTAACCCTAACCCTAACCCATACCCTACGCCGTACCCGAACCCCTCCCCGAACCCGTAGCCTAAGCCGTACCCTAAGCCTAACCCTAAGCCTAACCCTAACCCTAGGCTACCCTTGACTGCTTCTGCCTCCAATAGATTTCCTAAGCACTAGTGTTTGAAGGAACAGCTTAAAAAGAGAATCCTAATGTGATTTCTTTATAATGGGTGTGTTCCTTATCTTATCCTAGTGTCTAAACTCTTCTCCATGGCTGGACCCCCAAATAATATTCCTTTACGTGCTAAGGGGTATCTAGAGAGTGGGATAGGTTTAATAACTACCCTAACCATAACACGTACCCTAACCCTAACCCCTACCCTAACCCTAACACGTACGCTAATCCTAACCCGTACCCTGAACCGAGCCCTAACCCTAACACTAACCCTAACCCTAACCCTAACCCATACCCTACGCCGTACCCGAACCCCTCCCCGAACCCGTACCCTAAGCCGTACCCTAAGCCGTACCCTAAGCCTAACCCTAACCCTAGGCTACCCTTGACTGCTTCTGCCTCCAATAGATTTCCTAAGCACTAGTGTTTGAAGGAACAGCTTAAAAAGAGAATCCTAATGTGATTTCTTTATAATGGGTGTGTTCCTTATCTTATCCTAGTGTCTAAACTCTTCTCCATGGCTGGACCCCCAAATAATATTCCTTTACGTGCTAAGGGGTATCTAGAGAGTGGGATAGGTTTAATAACTACCCTAACCCTAACGCGTACCCTAACCCTAACCCCTACCCTAACCCTAAAACGTACCCTAATCCTAACCCGTACACTAAACCGAGCCCTAACCCTAACTCAAACCCTAACCCTAACCCATACCCTACGCCGTACCCGAACCCCTCCCCGAACCCCTACCCTAAGCCGTACCCTAACCCTAAACCTAAGCCTAACCCTAACCCTAGGCTACCCTTGACTGCTTCTGCCTCCAATAGATTTCCTAAGCACTAGTGTTTTAAGGAACAGCTTAAAAAGAGAATCCTAATGTGATTTCTTTATAATGTATGTGTTCCTTATTTTATCCTAGTGTCTAAACTCTTCTCCATGGCTGGACCCGCAAATAATATTCCTTTACGTGCTAAGGGGTATCTAGAGAGTGGGATAGGTTTAATAACTACCCTAACCCTAACGCGTACCCTAACCCTAACCCCTACCCTAACCCTAACACGTACCCTAATCCTAACCCGTACCCTAAACCGAGCCCTAACCCTAACACTAACCCTAAACCTAACCCTACCCCATACCCTACACCGTACCCGAACCCCTCCCCAAACCCGTACCCTAAGCCGTACCCTAAGCCTAACCCTAAGCCTAACCCTAACCCTAGGCTACCCTTGACTGCTTCTGCCTCCAATAGATTTCCTAAGCACTAGTGTTTGAAGAAACAGCTTAAAAAGAGAATCCTAATGTGATTTCTTTATAATGGGTGTGTTCCTTATCTTATCCTAGTGTCTAAACTCTTCTCCATGGCTGGACCCCCAAATAATATTCCTTTACGTGCTAAGGGGTATCTAGAGAGTGGGATAGGTTTACTAACTACCCTAACCCTAACACGTACCCTAACCCTAACCCCTACCCTAACCCTAACACGTACCCTAATCCTAACCCGTACCCTGAACCTAGCCCTAACCCTAACACTAACCCTAACCCTAACCCTAACCCATACCCTACGCCGTACCCGAACCCCTCCCCGAACCCGTACCCTAAGCCGTACCCTAAGCCTAACCCTAAGCCTAACCCTAACCCTAGGCTACCCTTGACTGCTTCTGCCTCCAATAGATTTCCTAAGCACTAGTGTTTGAAGGAACAGCTTAAAAAGAGAATCCTAATGTGATTTCTTTATAATGGGTGTGTTCCTTATCTTATCCTAGTGTCTAAACTCTTCTCCATGGCTGGACCCGCAAATAATATTCCTTTACGTGCTAAGGGGTATCTAGAGAGTGGGATAGGTTTACTAACTACCCTAACCCTAACGCGTACCCTAACCCTAACCTCTACCCTAACCCTAACACGTACCCTAATCCTAACCCGTACCCTAAACCGAGCCCTAACCCTAACACGAACCCTAACCCTAACCCTAACCCATACCCTACGCCGTACCCGAACCCCTCCCCGAACCCCTACCCTAAGCCTAATCCTAACCCTAACCCTAAGCCTAACCCTAACCCTAGGCTACCCTTGACTGCTTCTGCCTCCAATAGATTTCCTAAGCACTAGTGTTTGAAGGAACAGCTTAAAAAGAGAATCCTAATGTGATTTCTTTATAATGTTTGTGTTCCTTATTTTATCCTAGTGTCTAAACTCTTCTCCATGGCTGGACCCGCAAATAATATTCCTTTACGAGCTAAGGGGTA
This sequence comes from Balaenoptera ricei, assembly GCF_028023285.1. NCBI lineage: Eukaryota > Metazoa > Chordata > Mammalia > Artiodactyla > Balaenopteridae > Balaenoptera > Balaenoptera ricei. Next base: position 26,458 of record NW_026777718.1, read on the forward strand.
TCTAGAGAGTGGGATAGGTTTAATAACTACCCTAACCCTAACGCGTACCCTAACCCTAACCCCTACCCTAACCCTAACACGTACCCTAATCCTAACCCGTACCCTAAACCGAGCCCTAACCCTAACACTAACCCTAAACCTAACCCTAACCCATACCCTACACTGTACCCGAACCCCTCCCCAAACCCGTACCCTAAGCCGTACCCTAAGCCTAACCCTAAGCCTAACCCTAACCCTAGGCTACCCTTGACTGCTTCTGCCTCCAACAGATTTCCTAAGCACTAATGTTTGAAGGAAATCCTTAAAAAGAGAATCCTAATGTGATTTCTTTATAATGGGTGTGTTCCTTATCTTATCCTAGTGTCTAAACTCTTCTCCATGGCTGGACCCCCAAATAATATTCCTTTACGTGCTAAGGGGTATCTAGAGAGTGGGATAGGTTTAATAACTACCATAACCCTAATGCGTACCCTAACCCTAACCCCTACCCTAACCCTAACACATACCCTAATCCTAACCCGTACCCTAAACCGAGCCCTAACCCTAACACTAACCCTAACCCTAACCCTAACCCATACCCTACGCCGTACCCGAACCCTTCCCCGAACCCGTAGCCTAAGCCGTACCCTAAGCCTAACCCTAAGCCTAACCCTAACCCTAGGCTACCCTTGACTGCTTCTGCCTCCAATAGATTTCCTAAGCACTAGTGTTTGAAGGAACAGCTTAAAAAGAGAATCCTAATGTGATTTCTTTATAATGGGTGTGTTCCTTATCTTATCCTAGTGTCTAAACTCTTCTCCATGGCTGGACCCCCAAATAATATTCCTTTACGTGCTAAGGGGTATCTAGAGAGTGGGATAGGTTTAATAACTATCCTAACCCTAACGCGTACCCTAACCCTAACCCCTACCCTAACCGTAACACGTACACTAATCCTAACCCGTACCCTAAACCGATCCCTAACCCAAACACTAACCCTATCCCTAACCCTAACCCATACCCTACGCCGTACCCGAACCCCTCCCCGAACCCATACCCTAAGCCGTACCCTAAGCCTAACCCTAAGCCTAACCCTAACCCTAGGCTACCCTTGACTGCTTCTGCCTCCAATAGATTTCCTAAGCACTAGTGTTTTAAGGAACAGCTTAAAAAGAGAATCCTAATGTGATTTCTTTATAATGGGTGTGTTCCTTATCTTATCCTAGTGTCTAAACTCTTCTCCATGGCTGGACCCGCAAATAATATTCCTTTACGTGCTAAGGGGTATCTAGAGAGTGGGATAGGTTTAATAACTACCCTAACCCTAATGCGTACCCTAACCCTAACCCCTACCCTAACCCTAACACGTACCCTAATCCTAACCCGTACCCTGAACCGAGCCCTAACCCTAACACTAACCCTAACCCTAACCCTAACCCATACCCTACGCCGTACCCGAACCCCTCCCCGAACCCGTACCCTAAGCCGTACCCTAAGCCTAACCCTAAGCCTAACCCTAACCCTAGGCTACCCTTGACTGCTTCTGCCTCCAATAGATTTCCTAAGCACTAGTGTTTGAAGGAACAGCTTAAAAAGAGAATCCTAATGTGATTTCTTTATAATGGGTGTGTTCCTTATCTTATCCTAGTGTCTAAACTCTTCTCCATGGCTGGACCCCCAAATAATATTCCTTTACATGCTAAGGGGTATCTAGAGAGTGGGATAGGTTTAATAACTACCCTAACCCTAACGCGTACCCTAACCCTAACCCCTACCCTAACCCTAAAACGTACCCTAATCCTAACCCGTACACTAAACCGAGCCCTAACCCTAACTCAAACCCTAACCCTAACCCTAACCCATACCCTACGCCGTACCCGAACCCCTCCCCGAACCCGTAGCCTAAGCCGTACCCTAAGCCTAACCCTAAGCCTAACCCTAACCCTAGGCTACCCTTGACTGCTTCTGCCTCCAATAGATTTCCTAAGCACTAGTGTTTGAAGGAACAGCTTAAAAAGAGAATCCTAATGTGATTTCTTTATAATGGGTGTGTTCCTTATCTTATCCTAGTGTCTAAACTCTTCTCCATGGCTGGACCCCCAAATAATATTCCTTTACGTGCTAAGGGGTATCTAGAGAGTGGGATAGGTTTAATAACTACCCTAACCATAACACGTACCCTAACCCTAACCCCTACCCTAACCCTAACACGTACGCTAATCCTAACCCGTACCCTGAACCGAGCCCTAACCCTAACACTAACCCTAACCCTAACCCTAACCCATACCCTACGCCGTACCCGAACCCCTCCCCGAACCCGTACCCTAAGCCGTACCCTAAGCCGTACCCTAAGCCTAACCCTAACCCTAGGCTACCCTTGACTGCTTCTGCCTCCAATAGATTTCCTAAGCACTAGTGTTTTAAGGAACGGCTTAAAAACAAAATCCTAATGTGATTTCTTTATAATGGGTGTGTTCCTTATCTTATCCTAGTGTCTAAACTCTTCTCCATGGCTGGACCCCCAAATAATATTCCTTTACGTGCTAAGGGGTATCTAGAGAGTGGGATAGGTTTAATAACTACCCTAACCCTAACGCGTACCCTAACCCTAACCCCTACCCTAACCCTAACACGTACCCTAATCCTAACCCGTACCCTAAACTGAGCCCTAACCCTAACACTAACCCTAACCCTAACCCTAACCCATACCCTACACCGTACCCGAACCCCTCCCCGAAACCGTACCCTAAGCCGTACCCTAAGCCTAACCCTAAGCCTAACCCTAACCCTAGGCTACCCTTGACTGCTTCTGCCTCCAATAGATTTCCTAAGCACTAGTGTTTGAAGGAACAGCTTAAAAAGAGAATCCTAATGTGATTTCTTTATAATGGGTGTGTTCCTTATCTTATCCTAGTGTCTAAACTCTTCTCCATGGCTGGACCCCCAAATAATATTCCTTTACGTGCTAAGGGGTATCTAGAGAGTGGGATAGGTTTAATAACTACCCTAACCGTAACGCGTACCCTAACCCTAACCCCTACCCTAACCCTAAAACGTACCCTAATCCTAACCCGTACACTAAACCGAGCCCTAACCCTAACTCAAACCCTAACCCTAACCCATACCCTACGCCGTACCCGAACCCCTCCCCGAACCCCTACCCTAAGCCGTACCCTAACCCTAAACCTAAGCCTAACCCTAACCCTAGGCTACCCTTGACTGCTTCTGCCTCCAATAGATTTCCTAAGCACTAGTGTTTTAAGGAACAGCTTAAAAAGAGAATCCTAATGTGATTTCTTTATAATGTATGTGTTCCTTATTTTATCCTAGTGTCTAAACTCTTCTCCATGGCTGGACCCGCAAATAATATTCCTTTACGTGCTAAGGGGTATCTAGAGAGTGGGATAGGTTTAATAACTACCCTAACCCTAACGCGTACCCTAACCCTAACCCCTACCCTAACCCTAACACGTACCCTAATCCTAACCCGTACCCTAAACCGAGCCCTAACCCTAACACTAACCCTAAACCTAACCCTACCCCATACCCTACACCGTACCCGAACCCCTCCCCAAACCCGTACCCTAAGCCGTACCCTAAGCCTAACCCTAAGCCTAACCCTAACCCTAGGCTACCCTTGACTGCTTCTGCCTCCAATAGATTTCCTAAGCACTAGTGTTTGAAGAAACAGCTTAAAAAGAGAATCCTAATGTGATTTCTTTATAATGGGTGTGTTCCTTATCTTATCCTAGTGTCTAATCTCTTCTCCATGGCTGGACCCCCAAATAATATTCCTTTACGTGCTAAGGGGTATCTAGAGAGTGGGATAGGTTTACTAACTACCCTAACCCTAACACGTACCCTAACCCTAACCCCTACCCTAACCCTAACACGTACCCTAATCCTAACCCGTACCCTGAACCGAGCCCTAACCCTAACACTAACCCTAACCCTAACCCTAACCCATACCCTACGCCGTACCCGAAACCCTCCCCGAACCCGTACCCTAAGCCGTACCCTAAGCCTAACCCTAAGCCTAACCCTAACCCTAGGCTACCCTTGACTGCTTCTGCCTCCAATAGATTTCCTAAGCACTAGTGTTTGAAGGAACAGCTTAAAAAGAGAATCCTAATGTGATTTCTTTATAATGGGTGTGTTCCTTATCTTATCCTAGTGTCTAAACTCTTCTCCATGGCTGGACCCCCAAATAATATTCCTTTACGTGCTAAGGGGTATCTAGAGAGTGGGATAGGTTTAATAACTACCCTAACCCTAACGCGTACCCTAACCCTAACCCCTACCCTAACCCTAACACGTACCCTAATCCTAACCCGTACCCTAAACCGAGCCCTAACCCTAACACTAACCCTAACCCTAACCCTAACCCATACCCTATGCCGTACCCGAACCCCTCCCCGAACCCGTAGCCTAAGCCGTACCCTAAGCCTAACCCTAAGCCTAACCCTAACCCTAGGCTACCCTTGACTGCTTCTGCCTCCAATAGATTTCCTAAGCACTAGTGTTTGAAGGAACAGCTTAAAAAGAGAATCCTAATGTGATTTCTTTATAATGGGTGTGTTCCTTATCTTATCCTAGTGTCTAAACTCTTCTCCATGGCTGGACCCCCAAATAATATTCCTTTACGTGCTAAGGGGTATCTAGAGAGTGGGATAGGTTTAATAACTACCCTAACCCTAACACGTACCCTAACCCTAACCCCTACCCTAACCCTAACACGTACCCTAATCCTAACCCGTACCCTGAACCGAGCCCTAACCCTAACACTAACCCTAACCCTAACCCTAACCCATACCCTACGCCGTACCCGAACCCTTCCCCGAACCCGTAGCCTAAGCCGTACCCTAAGCCTAACCCTAAGCCTAACCCTAACCCTAGGCTACCCTTGACTGCTTCTGCCTCCAATAGATTTCCTAAGCACTAGTGTTTGAAGGAACAGCTTAAAAAGAGAATCCTAATGTGATTTCTTTATAATGGGTGTGTTCCTTATCTTATCCTAGTGTCTAAACTCTTCTCCATGGCTGGACCCCCAAATAATATTCCTTTACGTGCTAAGGGGTATCTAGAGAGTGGGATAGGTTTAATAACTATCCTAACCCTAACGCGTACCCTAACCCTAACCCCTACCCTAACCGTAACACGTACCCTAATCCTAACCCGTACCCTAAACCGATCCCTAACCCAAACACTAACCCTATCCCTAACCCTAACCCATACCCTACGCCGTACCCGAACCCCTCCCCGAACCCATACCCTAAGCCGTACCCTAACCCTAACCCTAAGCCTAACCCTAACCCTAGGCTACCCGTGACTGCTTCTGCCTCCAATAGATTTCCTAAGCACTAGTGTTTTAAGGAACAGCTTAAAAAGAGAATCCTAATGTGATTTCTTTATAATGGGTGTGTTCCTTATCTTATCCTAGTGTCTAAACTCTTCTCCATGGCTGGACCCCCAAATAATATTCCTTTACGTGCTAAGGGGTATCTAGAGAGTGGGATAGGTTTAATAACTACCCTAACCCTAATGCGTACCCTAACCCTAACCCCTACCCTAACCCTAACACGTACCCTAATCCTAACCCGTACCCTAAACCGAGCCCTAACCCTAACACGAACCCTAACCCTAACCCTAACCCATACCCTACGCCGTACCCGAACCCCTCCCCGAACCCCTACCCTAAGCCGTACCCTAACCCTAAACCTAAGCCTAACCCTAACCCTAGGCTACCCTTGACTGCTTCTGCCTCCAATAGATTTCCTAAGCACTAGTGTTTTAAGGAACAGCTTAAAAAGAGAATCCTAATGTGATTTCTTTATAATGTATGTGTTCCTTATTTTATCCTAGTGTCTAAACTCTTCTCCATGGCTGGACCCGCAAATAATATTCCTTTACGTGCTAAGGGGTATCTAGAGAGTGGGATAGGTTTAATAACTACCCTAACCCTAACGCGTACCCTAACCCTAACCCCTACCCTAACCCTAACACGTACCCTAATCCTAACCCGTACCCTAAACCGAGCCCTAACCCTAACACTAACCCTAAACCTAACCCTACCCCATACCCTACACTGTACCCGAACCCCTCCCCAAACCCGTACCCTAAGCCGTACCCTAAGCCTAACCCTAAGCCTAACCCTAACCCTAGGCTACCCTTGACTGCTTCTGCCTCCAATAGATTTCCTAAGCACTAGTGTTTGAAGAAACAGCTTAAAAAGAGAATCCTAATGTTATTTCTTTATAATGGGTGTGTTCCTTATCTTATCCTAGTGTCTAAACTCTTCTCCATGGCTGGACCCCCAAATAATATTACTTTACGTGCTAAGGGGTATCTAGAGAGTGGGATAGGTTTACTAACTACCCTAACCCTAACACGTACCCTAACCCTAACCCCTACCCTAACCCTAACACGTACCCTAATCCTAACCCGTACCCTGAACCGAGCCCTAACCCTAACACTAACCCTAACCCTAACCCATACCCTACGCCGTACCCGAACCCCTCCCCGAACCCGTACCCTAAGCCGTACCCTAAGCCTAACCCTAAGCCTAACCCTAACCCTAGGCTACCCTTGACTGCTTCTGCCTCCAATAGATTTCCTAAGCACTAGTGTTTGAAGGAACAGCTTAAAAAGAGAATCCTAATGTGATTTCTTTATAATGGGTGTGTTCCTTATCTTATCCTAGTGTCTAAACTCTTCTCCATGGCTGGACCCCCAAATAATATTCCTTTACGTGCTAAGGGGTATCTAGAGAGTGGGATAGGTTTAATAACTACCCTAACCCTAACGCGTACCCTAACCCTAACCCCTACCCTAACCCTAACACGTACCCTAATCCTAACCCGTACCCTAAACCGAGCCCTAACCCTAACACTAACCCTAACCCTAACCCTAACCCATACCCTACGCCGTACCCGAACCCTTCCCCGAACCCGTAGCCTAAGCCATACCCTAAGCCTAACCCTAAGCCTAACCCTAACCCTAGGCTACCCTTGACTGCTTCTGCCTCCAATAGATTTCCTAAGCACTAGTGTTTGAAGGAACAGCTTAAAAAGAGAATCCTAATGTGATTTCTTTATAATGGGTGTGTTCCTTATCTTATCCTAGTGTCTAAACTCTTCTCCATGGCTGGACCCCCAAATAATATTCCTTTACGTGCTAAGGGGTATCTAGAGAGTGGGATAGGTTTAATAACTACCCTAACCCTAACACGTAACCTAACCCTAACCCCTACCCTAACCCTAACACGTACCATAATCCTAACCCGTACCCTGAACCGAGCCCTAACCCTAACACTAACCCTAACCCTAACCCTAACCCATACCCTACGCCGTACCCGAACCCCTCCCCGAACCCGTACCCTAAGCCGTACCCTAAGCCTAACCCTAAGCCTAACCCTAACCCTAGGCTACCCTTGACTGCTTCTGCCTCCAATAGATTTCCTAAGCACTAGTGTTTTAAGGAACGGCTTAAAAACAGAATCCTAATGTGATTTCTTTATAATGGGTGTGTTCCTTATCTTATCCTAGTGTCTAAACTCTTCTCTATGGCTGGAACCGCAAATAATATTCCTTTACGTGCTAAGGGGTATCTAGAGAGTGGGATAGGTTTACTAACTACCCTAACCCTAATGCGTACCCTAACCCTAACCCCTACCCTAACCCTAACACGTACCCTAATCCTAACCCGTACCCTAAACCGAGCCCTAACCCTAACACGAACCCTAACCCTAACCCTAACCCATACCCTACGCCGTACCCGAACCCCTCCCCGAACCCCTACCCTAAGCCGTACCCTAACCCTAACCCTAAGCCTAACCCTAACCCTAGGCTACCCTTGACTGCTTCTGCCTCCAATAGATTTCCTAAGCACTAGTGTTTTAAGGAACAACTTAAAAAGAGAATCCTAATGTGATTTCTTTATAATGTATGTGTTCCTTATTTTATCCTAGTGTCTAAACTCTTCTCCATGGCTGGACCCGCAAATAATATTCCTTTACGTGCTAAGGGGTATCTAGAGAGTGGGATAGGTTTAATAACTACCCTAACCCTAACGCGTACCCTAACCCTAACCCCTACCCTAACCCTAACACGTACCCTAATCCTAACCCATACACTGAACCGAGCCCTAACCCTAACACTAACCCTAACCCTAACCCTAACCCATACCCTACGCCGTACCCGAACCCCTCCCCGAACCCGTACCCTAAGCCGTACCCTAAGCCTAACCCTAAGCCTAACCCTAACCCTAGGCTACCCTTGACTGCTTCTGCCTCCAATAGATTTCCTAAGCACTAGTGTTTGAAGAAACAGCTTAAAAAGAGAATCCTAATGTGATTTCTTTATAATGGGTGTGTTCCTTATCTTATCCTAGTGTCTAAACTCTTCTCCATGGCTGGACCCCCAAATAATATTCCTTTACGTGCTAAGGGGTATCTAGAGAGTGGGATAGGTTTACTAACTACCCTAACCCTAACACGTACCCTAACCCTAACCCCTACCCTAACCCTAACACGTACCCTAATCCTAACCCGTACCCTGAACCGAGCCCTAACCCTAACACGAACCCTAACCCTAACCCTAACCCATACCCTACGCCGTACCCGAACCCCTCCCCGAACCCGTACCCTAAGCCGTACCCTAATCCTAACCCTAACCCTAGGCTACCCTTGACTGCTTCTGCCTCCAATAGATTTCCTAAGCACTAGTGTTTGAAGGAACAGCTTAAAAAGAGAATCCTAATGTGATTTCCTTATAATGGGTGTGTTCCTTATCTTATCCTAGTGTCTAAACTCTTCTCCATGGCTGGACCCCCAAATAATATTCCTTTACGTGCTAAGGGGTATCTAGAGAGTGGGATAGGTTTAATAACTACCCTAACCCTAACGCGTACCCTAACCCTAACCCCTACCCTAACCCTAACACGTACCCTAATCCTAACCCGTACCCTAAACCGAGCCCTAACCCTAACACTAACCCTAACCCTAACCCTAACCCATACCCTACGCCGTACCCGAACCCCTCCCCGAACCCGTAGCCTAAGCCGTACCCTAAGCCTAACCCTAACCCTAGGCTACCCTTGACTGCTTCTGCCTCCAATAGATTTCCTAAGCACTAGTGTTTGAAGGAACAGCTTAAAAAGAGAATCCTAATGTGATTTCTTTATAATGTATGTGTTCCTTATTTTATCCTAGTGTCTAAACTCTTCTCCATGGCTGGACCCGCAAATAATATTCCTTTACGTGCTAAGGGGTATCTAGAGAGTGGGATAGGTTTAATAACTACCCTAACCCTAACGCGTACCCTAACCCTAACCCCTACCCTAACCCTAACACGTACCCTAATCCTAACCCGTACCCTAAACCGAGCCCTAACCCTAACACTAACCCTAAACCTAACCCTACCCCATACCCTACACCGTACCCGAACCCCTCCCCAAACCCGTACCCTAAGCCGTACCCTAAGCCTAACCCTAAGCCTAACCCTAACCCTAGGCTACCCTTGACTGCTTCTGCCTCCAATAGATTTCCTAAGCACTAGTGTTTGAAGAAACAGCTTAAAAAGAGAATCCTAATGTTATTTCTTTATAATGGGTGTGTTCCTTATCTTATCCTAGTGTCTAAACTCTTCTCCATGGCTGGACCCCCAAATAATATTACTTTACGTGCTAAGGGGTATCTAGAGAGTGGGATAGGTTTACTAACTACCCTAACCCTAACACGTACCCTAACCCTAACCCCTACCCTAACCCTAACACGTACCCTAATCCTAACCCGTACCCTGAACCGAGCCCTAACCCTAACACTAACCCTAACCCTAACCCTAACCCATACCCTACGCCGTACCCGAACCCCTCCCCGAACCCGTACCCTAAGCCGTACCCTAAGCCTAACCCTAAGCCTAACCCTAACCCTAGGCTACCCTTGACTGCTTCTGCCTCCAATAGATTTCCTAAGCACTAGTGTTTGAAGGAACAGCTTAAAAAGAGAATCCTAATGTGATTTCTTTATAATGGGTGTGTTCCTTATCTTATCCTAGTGTCTAAACTCTTCTCCATGGCTGGACCCCCAAATAATATTCCTTTACGTGCTAAGGGGTATCTAGAGAGTGGGATAGGTTTAATAACTACCCTAACCCTAACGCGTACCCTAACCCTAACCCCTACCCTAACCCTAACACGTACCCTAATCCTAACCCGTACCCTAAACCGAGCCCTAACCCTAACACTAACCCTAACCCTAACCCTAACCCATACCCTACGCTGTACCCGAACCCTTCCCCGAACCCGTAGCCTAAGCCATACCCTAAGCCTAACCCTAAGCCTAACCCTAACCCTAGGCTACCCTTGACTGCTTCTGCCTCCAATAGATTTCCTAAGCACTAGTGTTTGAAGGAACAGCTTAAAAAGAGAATCCTAATGTGATTTCTTTATAATGGGTGTGTTCCTTATCTTATCCTAGTGTCTAAACTCTTCTCCATGGCTGGACCCCCAAATAATATTCCTTTACGTGCTAAGGGGTATCTAGAGAGTGGGATAGGTTTAATAACTACCCTAACCCTAACACGTAACCTAACCCTAACCCCTACCCTAACCCTAACACGTACCAAAATCCTAACCCGTACCCTGAACCGAGCCCTAACCCTAACACTAACCCTAACCCTAACCCTAACCCATACCCTACGCCGTACCCGAACCCCTCCCCGAACCCGTACCCTAAGCCGTACCCTAAGCCTAACCCTAAGCCTAACCCTAACCCTAGGCTACCCTTGACTGCTTCTGCCTCCAATAGATTTCCTAAGCACTAGTGTTTTAAGGAACGGCTTAAAAACAGAATCCTAATGTGATTTCTTTATAATGGGTGTGTTCCTTATCTTATCCTAGTGTCTAAACTCTTCTCTATGGCTGGACCCGCAAATAATATTCCTTTACGTGCTAAGGGGTATCTAGAGAGTGGGATAGGTTTACTAACTACCCTAACCCTAATGCGTACCCTAACCCTAACCCCTACCCTAACCCTAACACGTACCCTAATCCTAACCCGTACCCTAAACCGAGCCCTAACCCTAACACGAACCCTAACCCTAACCCTAACCCATACCCTACGCCGTACCCGAACCCCTCCCCGAACCCCTACCCTAAGCCGTACCCTAACCCTAACCCTAAGCCTAACCCTAACCCTAGGCTACCCTTGACTGCTTCTGCCTCCAATAGATTTCCTAAGCACTAGTGTTTTAAGGAACAACTTAAAAAGAGAATCCTAATGTGATTTCTTTATAATGTATGTGTTCCTTATTTTATCCTAGTGTCTAAACTCTTCTCCATGGCTGGACCCGCAAATAATATTCCTTTACGTGCTAAGGGGTATCTAGAGAGTGGGATAGGTTTAATAACTACCCTAACCCTAACGCGTACCCTAACCCTAACCCCTACCCTAACCCTAACACGTACCCTAATCCTAACCCATACACTGAACCGAGCCCTAACCCTAACACTAACCCTAACCCTAACCCTAACCCATACCCTACGCCGTACCCGAACCCCTCCCCGAACCCGTACCCTAAGCCGTACCCTAAGCCTAACCCTAAGCCTAACCCTAACCCTAGGCTACCCTTGACTGCTTCTGCCTCCAATAGATTTCCTAAGCACTAGTGTTTGAAGAAACAGCTTAAAAAGAGAATCCTAATGTGATTTCTTTATAATGGGTGTGTTCCTTATCTTATCCTAGTGTCTAAACTCTTCTCCATGGCTGGACCCCCAAATAATATTCCTTTACGTGCTAAGGGGTATCTAGAGAGTGGGATAGGTTTACTAACTACCCTAACCCTAACACGTACCCTAACCCTAACCCCTACCCTAACCCTAACACGTACCCTAATCCTAACCCGTACCCTGAACCGAGCCCTAACCCTAACACGAACCCTAACCCTAACCCTAACCCATACCCTACGCCGTACCCGAACCCCTCCCCGAACCCGTACCCTAAGCCGTACCCTAAGCCTAACCCTAAGCCTAACCCTAACCCTAGGCTACCCTTGACTGCTTCTGCCTCCAATAGATTTCCTAAGCACTAGTGTTTGAAGGAACAGCTTAAAAAGAGAATCCTAATGTGATTTCTTTATAATGGGTGTGTTCCTTATCTTATCCTAGTGTCTAAACTCTTCTCCATGGCTGGACCCCCAAATAATATTCCTTTACGTGCTAAGGGGTATCTAGAGAGTGGGATAGGTTTAATAACTACCCTAACCCTAACACGTACCCTAACCCTAACCCCTACCCTAACCCTAACACGTACCCTAATCCTAAACCGTACCCTGAACCGAGCCCTAACCCTAACACTAACCCTAACCCTAACCCTAACCCATACCCTACGCCGTACCCAAACCCCTCCCCGAACCCGTACCCTAAGCGGTACCCTAAGCCTAACACTAAGCCTAACCCTAACCCTAGGCTACCCTTGACTGCTTCTGCCTCCAATAGATTTCCTAAGCACTAGTGTTTTAAGGAACGGCTTAAAAACAGAATCCTAATGTGATTTCTTTATAATGGGTGTGTTCCTTATCTTATCCTAGTGTCTAAACTCTTCTCCATGGCTGGACCCGCAAATAATATTCCTTTACGTGCTAAGGGGTATCTAGAGAGTGGGATAGGTTTAATAACTACCCTAACCCTAACGCGTACCCTAACCCTAACCCCTACCCTAACCCTAACACGTACCCTAATCCTAACCCGTACCCTGAACCGAGCCCTAACCCTAACACTAACCCTAATCCTAACCCTAACCCATACCCTACGCCGTACCCGAACCCCTCCCCGAACCCGTACCCTAAGCCGTACCCTAAGCTTAACCCTAAGCCTAACCCTAACCCTAGGCTACCCTTGACTGCTTCTGCCTCCAGTAGATTTCCTAAGCACTAGTGTTTTAAGGAACGGCTTAAAAACAGAATCCTAATGTGATTTCTTTATAATGGGTGTGTTCCTTATCTTATCCTAGTGTCTAAACTCTTCTCCATGGCTGGACCCCCAAATAATATTCCTTTACGTGCTAAGGGGTATCTAGAGAGTGGGATAGGTTTAATAACTACCCTAACCCTAACGCGTACCCTAACCCTAACCCCTACCCTAACCCTAACACGTACCCTAATCCTAACCCGTACCCTAAACTGAGCCCTAACCCTAACCCTAACTCAAACCCTAACCCTAACCCATACCCTACGCCGTACCCGAACCCCTCCCCGAACCCGTACCCTAAGCCGTACCCTAAGCCTAACCCTAAGCCTAACCCTAACCCTAGGCTACCCTTGACTGCTTCTGTCTCCAATAGATTTCCTAAGCACTAGTGTTTTAAGGAACAGCTTAAAAAGAGAATCCTAATGTGATTTCTTTATAATGTATGTGTTCCTTATTTTATCCTACTGTCTAAACTCTTCTCCATGGCTGGACCCGCAAATAATATTCCTTTACGTGCTAAGGGGTATCTAGAGAGTGGGATAGGTTTAATAACTACCCTAACCCTAACGCGTACCCTAACCCTAACCCCTACCCTAACCCTAACACGTACCCTAATCCTAACCCGTACCCTAAACCGAGCCCTAACCCTAACACTAACCCTAAACCTAACCCTACCCCATACCCTACACCGTACCCGAACCCCTCCCCAAACCCGTACCCTAAGCCGTACCCTAAGCCTAACCCTAAGCCTAACCCTAACCCTAGGCTACCCTTGACTGCTTCTGCCTCCAATAGATTTCCTAAGCACTAGTGTTTGAAGAAACAGCTTAAAAAGAGAATCCTAATGTGATTTCTTTATAATGGGTGTGTTCCTTATCTTATCCTAGTGTCTAAACTCTTCTCCATGGCTGGACCCCCAAATAATATTACTTTACGTGCTAAGGGGTATCTAGAGAGTGGGATAGGTTTACTAACTACCCTAACCCTAACACGTACCCTAACCCTAACCCCTACCCTAACCCTAACACGTACCCTAATCCTAACCCGTACCCTGAACCGAGCCCTAACCCTAACACTAACCCTAACCCTAACCCTAACCCATACCCTACGCCGTACCCGAACCCCTCCCCGAACCCGTACCCTAAGCCGTACCCTAAGCCTAACCCTAAGCCTAACCCTAACCCTAGGCTACCCTTGACTGCTTCTGCCTCCAATAGATTTCCTAAGCACTAGTGTTTGAAGGAACAGCTTAAAAAGAGAATCCTAATGTGATTTCTTTATAATGGGTGTGTTCCTTATCTTATCCTAGTGTCTAAACTCTTCTCCATGGCTGGACCCGCAAATAATATTCCTTTACGTGCTAAGGGGTATCTAGAGAGTGGGATAGGTTTAATAACTACCCTAACCCTAACGCGTACCCTAACCCTAACCCCTACCCTAACCCTAACACGTACCCTAATCCTAACCCATACACTGAACCGAGCCCTAACCCTAACACTAACCCTAACCCTAACCCTAACCCATACCCTACGCCGTACCCGAACCCCTCCCCGAACCCGTACCCTAAGCCGTACCCTAAGCCTAACCCTAAGCCTAACCCTAACCCTAGGCTACCCTTGACTGCTTCTGCCTCCAATAGATTTCCTAAGCACTAGTGTTTGAAGAAACAGCTTAAAAAGAGAATCCTAATGTGATTTCTTTATAATGGGTGTGTTCCTTATCTTATCCTAGTGTCTAAACTCTTCTCCATGGCTGGACCCCCAAATAATATTCCTTTACGTGCTAAGGGGTATCTAGAGAGTGGGATAGGTTTACTAACTACCCTAACCCTAACACGTACCCTAACCCTAACCCCTACCCTAACCCTAACACGTACCCTAATCCTAACCCGTACCCTGAACCGAGCCCTAACCCTAACACGAACCCTAACCCTAACCCTAACCCATACCCTACGCCGTACCCGAACCCCTCCCCGAACCCGTACCCTAAGCCGTACCCTAAGCCTAACCCTAAGCCTAACCCTAACCCTAGGCTACCCTTGACTGCTTCTGCCTCCAATAGATTTCCTAAGCACTAGTGTTTGAAGGAACAGCTTAAAAAGAGAATCCTAATGTGATTTCCTTATAATGGGTGTGTTCCTTATCTTATCCTAGTGTCTAAACTCTTCTCCATGGCTGGACCCCCAAATAATATTCCTTTACGTGCTAAGGGGTATCTAGAGAGTGGGATAGGTTTAATAACTACCCTAACCCTAACGCGTACCCTAACCCTAACCCCTACCCTAACCCTAACACGTACCCTAATCCTAACCCGTACCCTAAACCGAGCCCTAACCCTAACACTAACCCTAACCCTAACCCTAACCCATACCCTACGCCGTACCCGAACCCCTCCCCGAACCCGTAGCCTAAGCCGTACCCTAAGCCTAACCCTAAGCCTAACCCTAACCCTAGGCTACCCTTGACTGCTTCTGCCTCCAATAGATTTCCTAAGCACTAGTGTTTGAAGGAACAGCTTAAAAAGAGAATCCTAATGTGATTTCTTTATAATGGGTGTGTTCCTTATCTTATCCTAGTGTCTAAACTCTTCTCCATGGCTGGACCCCCAAATAATATTCCTTTACGTGCTAAGGGGTATCTAGAGAGTGGGATAGGTTTAATAACTACCCTAACCCTAACACGTACCCTAACCCTAACCCCTACCCTAACCCTAACACGTACCCTAATCCTAAACCGTACCCTGAACCGAGCCCTAACCCTAACACTAACCCTAACCCTAACCCTAACCCATACCCTACGCCGTACCCAAACCCCTCCCCGAACCCGTACCCTAAGCGGTACCCTAAGCCTAACACTAAGCCTAACCCTAACCCTAGGCTACCCTTGACTGCTTCTGCCTCCAATAGATTTCCTAAGCACTAGTGTTTTAAGGAACGGCTTAAAAACAGAATCCTAATGTGATTTCTTTATAATGGGTGTGTTCCTTATCTTATCCTAGTGTCTAAACTCTTCTCCATGGCTGGACCCGCAAATAATATTCCTTTACGTGCTAAGGGGTATCTAGAGAGTGGGATAGGTTTAATAACTACCCTAACCCTAACGCGTACCCTAACCCTAACCCCTACCCTAACCCTAACACGTACCCTAATCCTAACCCGTACCCTGAACCGAGCCCTAACCCTAACACTAACCCTAACCCTAACCCTAACCCATACCCTACGCCGTACCCGAACCCCTCCCCGAACCCGTACCCTAAGCCGTACCCTAAGCCTAACCCTAAGCCTAACCCTAACCCTAGGCTACCCTTGACTGCTTCTGCCTCCAGTAGATTTCCTAAGCACTAGTGTTTTAAGGAACGGCTTAAAAACAGAATCCTAATGTGATTTCTTTATAATGGGTGTGTTCCTTATCTTATCCTAGTGTCTAAACTCTTCTCCATGGCTGGACCCCCAAATAATATTCCTTTACGTGCTAAGGGGTATCTAGAGAGTGGGATAGGTTTAATAACTACCCTAACCCTAACGCGTACCCTAACCCTAACCCCTACCCTAACCCTAACACGTACCCTAATCCTAACCCGTACCCTAAACTGAGCCCTAACCCTAACCCTAACTCAAACCCTAACCCTAACCCATACCCTACGCCGTACCCGAACCCCTCCCCGAACCCGTACCCTAAGCCGTACCCTAAGCCTAACCCTAAGCCTAACCCTAACCCTAGGCTACCCTTGACTGCTTCTGTCTCCAATAGATTTCCTAAGCACTAGTGTTTGAAGGAACAGCTTAAAAAGAGAATCCTAATGTGATTTCTTTATAATGGGTGTGTTCCTTATCTTATCCTAGTGTCTAAACTCTTCTCCATGGCTGGACCCCCAAATAATATTCCTTTACGTGCTAAGGGGTATCTAGAGAGTGGGATAGGTTTAATAACTACCCTAACCCTAATGCGTACCCTAACCCTAACCCCTACCCTAACCCTAACACGTACCCTAATCCTAACCCGTACCCTAAACCGAGCCCTAACCCTAACACGAACCCTAACCCTAACCCTAACCCATACCCTACGCCGTACCCGAACCCCTCCCCGAACCCCTACCCTAAGCCGTACCCTAACCCTAAACCTAAGCCTAACCCTAACCCTAGGCTACCCTTGACTGCTTCTGCCTCCAATAGATTTCCTAAGCACTAGTGTTTGAAGGAACAGCTTAAAAAGAGAATCCTAATGTGATTTCTTTATAATGTATGTGTTCCTTATTTTATCCTAGTGTCTAAACTCTTCTCCATGGCTGGACCCGCAAATAATATTCCTTTACGTGCTAAGGGGTATCTAGAGAGTGGGATAGGTTTAATAACTACCCTAACCCTAACGCGTACCCTAACCCTAACCCCTACCCTAACCCTAACACGTACCCTAATCCTAACCCGTACCCTAAACCGAGCCCTAACCCTAACACTAACCCTAAACCTAACCGTACCCCATACCCTACACCGTACCCGAACCCCTCCCCAAACCCGTACCCTAAGCCGTACCCTAAGCCTAACCCTAAGCCTAACCCTAACCCTAGGCTACCCTTGACTGCTTCTGCCTCCAATAGATTTCCTAAGCACTAGTGTTTGAAGAAACAGCTTAAAAAGAGAATCCTAATGTGATTTCTTTATAATGGGTGTGTTCCTTATCTTATCCTAGTGTCTAAACTCTTCTCCATGGCTGGACCCCCAAATAATATTACTTTACGTGCTAAGGGGTATCTAGAGAGTGGGATAGGTTTACTAACTACCCTAACCCTAACACGTACCCTAACCCTAACCCCTACCCTAACCCTAACACGTACCCTAATCCTAACCCGTACCCTGAACCGAGCCCTAACCCTAACACTAACCCTAACCCTAACCCTAACCCATACCCTACGCCGTACCCGAACCCCTCCCCGAACCCGTACCCTAAGCCGTACCCTAAGCCTAACCCTAAGCCTAACCCTAACCCTAGGCTACCCTTGACTGCTTCTGCCTCCAATAGATTTCCTAAGCACTAGTGTTTGAAGGAACAGCTTAAAAAGAGAATCCTAATGTGATTTCTTTATAATGGGTGTGTTCCTTATCTTATCCTAGTGTCTAAACTCTTCTCCATGGCTGGACCCGCAAATAATATTCCTTTACGTGCTAAGGGGTATCTAGAGAGTGGGATAGGTTTAATAACTACCCTAACCCTAACGCGTACCCTAACCCTAACCCCTACCCTAACCCTAACACGTACCCTAATCCTAACCCATACACTGAACCGAGCCCTAACCCTAACACTAACCCTAACCCTAACCCTAACCCATACCCTACGCCGTACCCGAACCCCTCCCCGAACCCGTACCCTAAGCCGTACCCTAAGCCTAACCCTAAGCCTAACCCTAACCCTAGGCTACCCTTGACTGCTTCTGCCTCCAATAGATTTCCTAAGCACTAGTGTTTGAAGAAACAGCTTAAAAAGAGAATCCTAATGTGATTTCTTTATAATGGGTGTGTTCCTTATCTTATCCTAGTGTCTAAACTCTTCTCCATGGCTGGACCCCCAAATAATATTCCTTTACGTGCTAAGGGGTATCTAGAGAGTGGGATAGGTTTACTAACTACCCTAACCCTAACACGTACCCTAACCCTAACCCCTACCCTAACCCTAACACGTACCCTAATCCTAACCCGTACCCTGAACCGAGCCCTAACCCTAATACGAACCCTAACCCTAACCCATACCCTACGCCGTACCCGAACCCCTCCCCGAACCCGTACCCTAAGCCGTACCCTAAGCCTAACCCTAAGCCTAACCCTATCCCTAGGCTACCCTTGACTGCTTCTGCCTCCAATAGATTTCCTAAGCACTAGTGTTTGAAGGAACAGCTTAAAAAGAGAATCCTAATGTGATTTCCTTATAATGGGTGTGTTCCTTATCTTATCCTAGTGTCTAAACTCTTCTCCATGGCTGGACCCCCAAATAATATTCCTTTACGTGCTAAGGGGTATCTAGAGAGTGGGATAGGTTTAATAACTACCCTAACCCTAACGCGTACCCTAACCCTAACCCCTACCCTAACCCTAACACGTGCCCTAATCCTAACCCGTACCCTAAACCGAGCCCTAACCCTAACACTAACCCTAACCCTAACCCTAACCCATACCCTACGCCGTACCCGAACCCCTCCCCGAACCCGTAGCCTAAGCCGTACCCTAAGCCTAACCCTAAGCCTAACCCTAACCCTAGGCTACCCTTGACTGCTTCTGCCTCCAATAGATTTCCTAAGCACTAGTGTTTGAAGGAACAGCTTAAAAAGAGAATCCTAATGTGATTTCTTTATAATGGGTGTGTTCCTTATCTTATCCTAGTGTCTAAACTCTTCTCCATGGCTGGACCCCCAAATAATATTCCTTTACGTGCTAAGGGGTATCTAGAGAGTGGGATAGGTTTAATAACTACCCTAACCCTAACACGTACCCTAACCCTAACCCCTACCCTAACCCTAACACGTACCCTAATCCTAAACCGTACCCTGAACCGAGCCCTAACCCTAACACTAACCCTAACCCTAACCCTAACCCATACCCTACGCCGTACCCAAACCCCTCCCCGAACCCGTACCCTAAGCGGTACCCTAAGCCTAACACTAAGCCTAACCCTAACCCTAGGCTACCCTTGACTGCTTCTGCCTCCAATAGATTTCCTAAGCACTAGTGTTTTAAGGAACGGCTTAAAAACAGAATCCTAATGTGATTTCTTTATAATGGGTGTGTTCCTTATCTTATCCTAGTGTCTAAACTCTTCTCCATGGCTGGACCCGCAAATAATATTCCTTTACGTGCTAAGGGGTATCTAGAGAGTGGGATAGGTTTAATAACTACCCTAACCCTAACGCGTACCCTAACCCTAACCCCTACCCGAACCCTAACACGTACCCTAATCCTAACCCGTACCCTGAACCGAGCCCTAACCCTAACACTAACCCTAACCCTAACCCTAACCCATACCCTACGCCGTACCCGAACCCCTCCCCGAACCCGTACCCTAAGCCGTACCCTAAGCCTAACCCTAAGCCTAACCCTAACCCTAGGCTACCCTTGACTGCTTCTGCCTCCAGTAGATTTCCTAAGCACTAGTGTTTTAAGGAACGGCTTAAAAACAGAATCCTAATGTGATTTCTTTATAATGGGTGTGTTCCTTATCTTATCCTAGTGTCTAAACTCTTCTCCATGGCTGGACCCCCAAATAATATTCCTTTACGTGCTAAGGGGTATCTAGAGAGTGGGATAGGTTTAATAACTACCCTAACCCTAACGCGTACCCTAACCCTAACCCCTACCCTAACCCTAACACGTACCCTAATCCTAACCCGTACCCTAAACTGAGCCCTAACCCTAACCCTAACTCAAACCCTAACCCTAACCCATACCCTACGCCGTACCCGAACCCCTCCCCGAACCCGTACCCTAAGCCGTACCCTAAGCCTAACCCTAAGCCTAACCCTAACCCTAGGCTACCCTTGACTGCTTCTGTCTCCAATAGATTTCCTAAGCACTAGTGTTTGAAGGAACAGCTTAAAAAGAGAATCCTAATGTGATTTCTTTATAATGGGTGTGTTCCTTATCTTATCCTAGTGTCTAAACTCTTCTCCATGGCTGGACCCCCAAATAATATTCCTTTACGTGCTAAGGGGTATCTAGAGAGTGGTATAGGTTTAATAACTACCCTAACCCTAATGCGTACCCTAACCCTAACCCCTACCCTAACCCTAACACGTACCCTAATCCTAACCCGTACCCTAAACCGAGCCCTAACCCTAACACGAACCCTAACCCTAACCCTAACCCATACCCTACGCCGTACCCGAACCCCTCCCCGAACCCCTACCCTAAGCCGTACCCTAACCCTAAACCTAAGCCTAACCCTAACCCTAGGCTACCCTTGACTGCTTCTGCCTCCAATAGATTTCCTAAGCACTAGTGTTTTAAGGAACAGCTTAAAAAGAGAATCCTAATGTGATTTCTTTATAATGTATGTGTTCCTTATTTTATCCTAGTGTCTAAACTCTTCTCCATGGCTGGACCCGCAAATAATATTCCTTTACGTGCTAAGGGGTATCTAGAGAGTGGGATAGGTTTAATAACTACCCTAACCCTAACGCGTACCCTAACCCTAACCCCTACCCTAACCCTAACACGTACCCTAATCCTAACCCGTACCCTAAACCGAGCCCTAACCCTAACACTAACCCTAAACCTAACCCTACCCCATACCCTACACCGTACCCGAACCCCTCCCCAAACCCGTACCCTAAGCCGTACCCTAAGCCTAACCCTAAGCCTAACCCTAACCCTAGGCTACCCTTGACTGCTTCTGCCTCCAATAGATTTCCTAAGCACTAGTGTTTGAAGAAACAGCTTAAAAAGAGAATCCTAATGTGATTTCTTTATAATGGGTGTGTTCCTTATCTTATCCTAGTGTCTAAACTCTTCTCCATGGCTGGACCCCCAAATAATATTACTTTACGTGCTAAGGGGTATCTAGAGAGTGGGATAGGTTTACTAACTACCCTAACCCTAACACGTACCCTAACCCTAACCCCTACCCTAACCCTAACACGTACCCTAATCCTAACCCGTACCCTGAACCGAGCCCTAACCCTAACACTAACCCTAACCCTAACCCTAACCCATACCCTACGCCGTACCCGAACCCCTCCCCGAACCCGTACCCTAAGCCGTACCCTAAGCCTAACCCTAAGCCTAACCCTAACCCTAGGCTACCCTTGACTGCTTCTGCCTCCAATAGATTTCCTAAGCACTAGTGTTTGAAGGAACAGCTTAAAAAGAGAATCCTAATGTGATTTCTTTATAATGGGTGTGTTCCTTATCTTATCCTAGTGTCTAAACTCTTCTCCATGGCTGGACCCCCAAATAATATTCCTTTACGTGCTAAGGGGTATCTAGAGAGTGGGATAGGTTTAATAACTACCCTAACCCTAACGCGTACCCTAACCCTAACCCCTACCCTAACCCTAACACGTACCCTAATCCTAACCCGTACCCTAAACCGAGCCCTAACCCTAACACTAACCCTAACCCTAACCCTAACCCATACCCTACGCCGTACCCGAACCCCTCCCCGAACCCGTAGCCTAAGCCGTACCCTAAGCCTAACCCTAAGCCTAACCCTAACCCTAGGCTACCCTTGACTGCTTCTGCCTCCAAGAGATTTCCTAAGCACTAGTGTTTGAAGGAACAGCTTAAAAAGAGAATCCTAATGTGATTTCTTTATAATGGGTGTGTTCCTTATCTTATCCTAGTGTCTAAACTCTTCTCCATGGCTGGACCCCCAAATAATATTCCTTTACGTGCTAAGGGGTATCTAGAGAGTGGGATAGGTTTAATAACTACCCTAACCCTAACACGTACCCTAACCCTAACCCCTACCCTAACCCTAACACGTACCCTAATCCTAACCCGTACCCTGAACCGAGCCCTAACCCTAACACTAACCCTAACCCTAACCCTAACCCATACCCTACGCCGTACCCAAACCCCTCCCCGAACCCGTACCCTAAGCCGTACCCTAAGCCTAACACTAAGCCTAACCCTAACCCTAGGCTACCCTTGACTGCTTCTGCCTCCAATAGATTTCCTAAGCACTAATGTTTTAAGGAACGGCTTAAAAACAGAATCCTAATGTGATTTCTTTATAATGGGTGTGTTCCTTATCTTATCCTAGTGTCTAAACTCTTCTCCATGGCTGGACCCGCAAATAATATTCCTTTACGTGCTAAGGGGTATCTAGAGAGTGGGATAGGTTTAATAACTACCCTAACCCTAACGCGTACCCTAACCCTAACCCCTACCCTAACCCTAACACGTACCCTAATCCTAACCCATACCCTGAACCGAGCCCTAACCCTAACACTAACCCTAACCCTAACCCTAACCCATACCCTACGCCGTACCCGAACCCCTCCCCGAACCCGTAGCCTAAGCCGTACCCTAAGCCTAACCCTAAGCCTAACTCTAACCCTAGGCTACCCTTGACTGCTTCTGCCTCCAATAGATTTCCTAAGCACTAGTGTTTGAAGGAACAGCTTAAAAAGAAAATCCTAATGTGATTTCTTTATAATGGGTGTGTTCCTTATCTTATCCTAGTGTCTAAACTCTTCTCCATGGCTGGACCCCCAAATAATATTCCTTTACGTGCTAAGGGGTATCTAGAGAGTGGGATAGGTTTAATAACTACCCTAACCCTAACACGTACCCTAACCCTAACCCCTACCCTAACCCTAACACGTACCCTAATCCTAACCCGTACCCTGAACCGAGCCCTAACCCTAACACTAACCCTAACCCTAACCCTAACCCATACCCTACGCCGTACCCGAACCCGTCCCCGAACCCGTACCCTAAGCCGTACCCTAAGCCTAACCCTAAGCCTAACCCTAACCCTAGGCTACCCTTGACTGCTTCTGCCTCCAGTAGATTTCCTAAGCACTAGTGTTTTAAGGAACGGCTTAAAAACAGAATCTTAATGTGATTTCTTTATAATGGGTGTGTTCCTTATCTTATCCTACTGTCTAAACTCTTCTCCATGGCTGGACCCCCAAATAATATTCCTTTACGTGCTAAGGGGTATCTAGAGAGTGGGATAGGTTTAATAACTACCCTAACCCTAACGCGTACCCTAACCCTAACCCCTACCCTAACCCTAACACGTACCCTAATCCTAACCCGTACCCTAAACTGAGCCCAGCCCTAACACTAACCCTAACCCTAACCCTAACCCATACCCTACACCGTACCCGAACCCCTCCCCGAAACCGTACCCTAAGCCGTACCCTAAGCCTAACCCTAAGCCTAACCCTAACCCTAGGCTACCCTTGACTGCTTCTGCCTCCAATAGATTTCCTAAGCACTAGTGTTTGAAGGAACAGCTTAAAAAGAGAATCCTAATGTGATTTCTTTATAATGGGTGTGTTCCTTATCTTATCCTAGTGTCTAAACTCTTCTCCATGGCTGGACCCCCAAATAATATTCCTTTATGTGCTAAGGGGTATCTAGAGAGTGGGATAGGTTTAATAACTACCCTAACCCTAACGCGTACCCTAACCCTAACCCCTACCCTAACCCTAACCCGTACCCTAATCCTAACCCGTACCCTAAACCGAGCCCTAACCCTAACACTAACCCTAACCCTAACCCTAACCCATACCCTACGCCGTACCCGAACCCCTCCCCGAACCCCTACCCTAAGCCGTACCCTAACCCTAACCCTAAGCCTAACCCTAACCCTAGGCTACCCTTGACTGCTTCTGCCTCCAATAGATTTCCTAAGCACTAGTGTTTGAAGGAACAGCTTAAAAAGAGAATCCTAATGTGATTTCTTTATAATGGGTGTGTTCCTTATCTTATCCTAGTGTCTAAACTCTTCTCCATGGCTGGACCCCCAAATAATATTCCTTTACGTGCTAAGGGGTATCTAGAGAGTGGGATAGGTTTAATAACTACCCTAACCCTAACGCGTACCCTAACCCTAACCCCTACCCTAACCCTAAAACGTACCCTAATCCTAACCCGTACACTAAACCGAGCCCTAACCCTAACTCAAACCCTAACCCTAACCCTAACCCATACCCTACGCCGTACCCAAACCCCTCCCCGAACCCGTAGCCTAAGCCGTACCCTAAGCCTAACCCTAAGCCTAACCCTAACCCTAGGCTACCCTTGACTGCTTCTGCCTCCAATAGATTTCCTAAGCACTAGTGTTTGAAGGAACAGCTTAAAAAGAGAATCCTAATGTGATTTCTTTATAATGGGTGTGTTCCTTATCTTATCCTAGTGTCTAAACTCTTCTCCATGGCTGGACCCCCAAATAATATTCCTTTACGTGCTAAGGGGTATCTAGAGAGTGGGATAGGTTTAATAACTACCCTAACCCTAACGCGTACCCTAACCCTAACCCCTACCCTAACCCTAACACGTACCCTAATCCTAACCCGTACCCTAAACCGAGCCCTAACCCTAACACGAACCCTAACCCTAACCCTAACCCATACCCTACGCCGTACCCGAACCCCTCCCCGAACCCCTACACTAAGCCGTACCCTAACCCTAAACCTAAGCCTAACCCTAACCCTAGGCTACCCTTGACTGCTTCTGCCTCCAATAGATTTCCTAAGCACTAGTGTTTGAAGGAACAGCTTAAAAAGAGAATCCTAATGTGATTTCTTTATAATGTATGTGTTCCTTATTTTATCCTAGTGTCTAAACTCTTCTCCATGGCTGGACCCGCAAATAATATTCCTTTACGTGCTAAGGGGTATCTAGAGAGTGCGATAGGTTTAATAACTACCCTAACCCTAACACGTACCCTAACCCTAACCCCTACCCTAACCCTAACACGTACCCTAATCCTAACCCGTACCCTGAACCGAGCCCTAACCGTAACACTAACCCTAACCCTAACCCTAACCCATACCCTACGCCGTACCCGAACCCCTCCCCGAACCCGTACCCTAAGCCGTACCCTAAGCCTAACCCTAAGCCTAACCCTAACCCTAGGCTACCCTTGACTGCTTCTGCCTCCAATAGATTTCCTAAGCACTAGTGTTTGAAGGAACAGCTTAAAAAGAGAATCCTAATGTGATTTCTTTATAATGGGTGTGTTCCTTATCTTATCCTAGTGTCTAAACTCTTCTCCATGGCTGGACCCCCAAATAATATTCCTTTACGTGCTAAGGGGTATCTAGAGAGTGGGATAGGTTTAATAACTACCCTAACCCTAACGCGTACCCTAACCCTAACCCCTACCCTAACCCTAACACGTACCCTAATCCTAACCCGTACCCTAAACCGAGCCCTAACCCTAACACTAACCCTAACCCTAACCCTAACCCATACCCTACGCCGTACCCGAACCCTTCCCCGAACCCATAGCCTAAGCCATACCCTAAGCCTAACCCTAAGCCTAACCCTAACCCTAGGCTACCCTTGACTGCTTCTGCCTCCAATAGATTTCCTAAGCACTAGTGTTTGAAGGAACAGCTTAAAAAGAGAATCCTAATGTGATTTCTTTATAATGGGTGTGTTCCTTATCTTATCCTAGTGTCTAAACTCTTCTCCATGGCTGGACCCCCAAATAATATTCCTTTACGTGCTAAGGGGTATCTAGAGAGTGGGATAGGTTTAATAACTACCCTAACCCTAACGCGTACCCTAACCCTAACCCCTACCCTAACCCTAACACGTACCCTAATCCTAACCCATACCCTGAACCGAGCCCTAACCCTAACACTAACCCTAACCCTAACCCTAACCCATACCCTACGCCGTACCCGAACCCCTCCCCGAACCCGTAGCCTAAGCCGTACCCTAAGCCTAACCCTAAGCCTAACTCTAACCCTAGGCTACCCTTGACTGCTTCTGCCTCCAATAGATTTCCTAAGCACTAGTGTTTGAAGGAACAGCTTAAAAAGAGAATCCTAATGTGATTTCTTTATAATGGGTGTGTTCCTTATCTTATCCTAGTGTCTAAACTCTTCTCCATGGCTGGACCCCCAAATAATATTCCTTTACGTGCTAAGGGGTATCTAGAGAGTGGGATAGGTTTAATAACTACCCTAACCCTAACACGTACCCTAACCCTAACCCCTACCCTAACCCTAACACGTACCCTAATCCTAACCCGTACCCTGAACCGAGCCCTAACCCTAACACTAACCCTAACCCTAACCCTAACCCATACCCTACGCCGTACCCGAACCCGTCCCCGAACCCGTACCCTAAGCCGTACCCTAAGCCTAACCCTAAGCCTAACCCTAACCCTAGGCTACCCTTGACTGCTTCTGCCTCCAGTAGATTTCCTAAGCACTAGTGTTTTAAGGAACGGCTTAAAAACAGAATCTTAATGTGATTTCTTTATAATGGGTGTGTTCCTTATCTTATCCTACTGTCTAAACTCTTCTCCATGGCTGGACCCCCAAATAATATTCCTTTACGTGCTAAGGGGTATCTAGAGAGTGGGATAGGTTTAATAACTACCCTAACCCTAACGCGTACCCTAACCCTAACCCCTACCCTAACCCTAACACGTACCCTAATCCTAACCCGTACCCTAAACTGAGCCCAGCCCTAACACTAACCCTAACCCTAACCCTAACCCATACCCTACACCGTACCCGAACCCCTCCCCGAAACCGTACCCTAAGCCGTACCCTAAGCCTAACCCTAAGCCTAACCCTAACCCTAGGCTACCCTTGACTGCTTCTGCCTCCAATAGATTTCCTAAGCACTAGTGTTTGAAGGAACAGCTTAAAAAGAGAATCCTAATGTGATTTCTTTATAATGGGTGTGTTCCTTATCTTATCCTAGTGTCTAAACTCTTCTCCATGGCTGGACCCCCAAATAATATTCCTTTATGTGCTAAGGGGTATCTAGAGAGTGGGATAGGTTTAATAACTACCCTAACCCTAACGCGTACCCTAACCCTAACCCCTACCCTAACCCTAACCCGTACCCTAATCCTAACCCGTACCCTAAACCGAGCCCTAACCCTAACACTAACCCTAACCCTAACCCTAACCCATACCCTACGCCGTACCCGAACCCCTCCCCGAACCCGTACCCTAAGCCGTACCCTAAGCCTAACCCTAAGCCTAACCCTAACCCTAGGCTACCCTTGACTGCTTCTGCCTCCAATAGATTTCCTAAGCACTAGTGTTTGAAGGAACAGCTTAAAAAGAGAATCCTAATGTGATTTCTTTATAATGGGTGTGTTCCTTATCTTATCCTAGTGTCTAAACTCTTCTCCATGGCTGGACCCCCAAATAATATTCCTTTACGTGCTAAGGGGTATCTAGAGAGTGGGATAGGTTTAATAACTACCCTAACCCTAACGCGTACCCTAACCCTAACCCCTACCCTAACCCTAAAACGTACCCTAATCCTAACCCGTACACTAAACCGAGCCCTAACCCTAACTCAAACCCTAACCCTAACCCTAACCCATACCCTACGCCGTACCCAAACCCCTCCCCGAACCCGTAGCCTAAGCCGTACCCTAAGCCTAACCCTAAGCCTAACCCTAACCCTAGGCTACCCTTGACTGCTTCTGCCTCCAATAGATTTCCTAAGCACTAGTGTTTGAAGGAACAGCTTAAAAAGAGAATCCTAATGTGATTTCTTTATAATGGGTGTGTTCCTTATCTTATCCTAGTGTCTAAACTCTTCTCCATGGCTGGACCCCCAAATAATATTCCTTTACGTGCTAAGGGGTATCTAGAGAGTGGGATAGGTTTAATAACTACCCTAACCCTAACGCGTACCCTAACCCTAACCCCTACCCTAACCCTAACACGTACCCTAATCCTAACCCGTACCCTAAACCGAGCCCTAACCCTAACACGAACCCTAACCCTAACCCTAACCCATACCCTACGCCGTACCCGAACCCCTCCCCGAACCCCTACCCTAAGCCGTACCCTAACCCTAAACCTAAGCCTAACCCTAACCCTAGGCTACCCTTGACTGCTTCTGCCTCCAATAGATTTCCTAAGCACTAGTGTTTTAAGGAACAGCTTAAAAAGAGAATCCTAATGTGATTTCTTTATAATGTATGTGTTCCTTATTTTATCCTAGTGTCTAAACTCTTCTCCATGGCTGGACCCGCAAATAATATTCCTTTACGTGCTAAGGGGTATCTAGAGAGTGGGATAGGTTTAATAACTACCCTAACCCTAACGCGTACCTTAACCCTAACCCCTACCCTAACCCTAACACGTACCCTAATCCTAACCCGTACCCTAAACCGAGCCCTAACCCTAACACTAACCCTAAACCTAACCCTACCCCATACCCTACACCGTACCCGAACCCCTCCCCAAACCCGTACCCTAAGCCGTACCCTAAGCCTAACCCTAAGCCTAACCCTAACCCTAGGCTACCCTTGACTGCTTCTGCCTCCAATAGATTTCCTAAGCACTAGTGTTTGAAGAAACAGCTTAAAAAGAGAATCCTAATGTGATTTCTTTATAATGGGTGTGTTCCTTATCTTATCCTAGTGTCTAAACTCTTCTCCATGGCTGGACCCCCAAATAATATTCCTTTACGTGCTAAGGGGTATCTAGAGAGTGGGATAGGTTTACTAACTACCCTAACCCTAACACGTACCCTAACCCTAACCCCTACCCTAACCCTAACACGTACCCTAATCCTAACCCGTACCCTGAACCGAGCCCTAACCCTAACACTAACCCTAACCCTAACCCTAACCCATACCCTACGCCGTACCCGAACCCCTCCCCGAACCCGTACCCTAAGCCGTACCCTAAGCCTAACCCTAAGCCTAACCCTAACCCTAGGCTACCCTTGACTGCTTCTGCCTCCAATAGATTTCCTAAGCACTAGTGTTTGAAGGAACAGCTTAAAAAGAGAATCCTAATGTGATTTCTTTATAATGGGTGTGTTCCTTATCTTATCCTAGTGTCTAAACTCTTCTCCATGGCTGGACCCCCAAATAATATTCCTTTACGTGCTAAGGGGTATCTAGAGAGTGGGATAGGTTTAATAACTACCCTAACCCTAACGCGTACCCTAACCCTAACCCCTACCCTAACCCTAACACGTACCCTAATCCTAACCCGTACCCTAAACCGAGCCCTAACCCTAACACTAACCCTAACCCTAACCCTAACCCATACCCTACGCCGTACCCGAACCCCTCCCCAAACCCGTAGCCTAAGCCGTACCCTAAGCCTAACCCTAAGCCTAACCCTAACCCTAGGCTACCCTTGACTGCTTCTGCCTCCAATAGATTTCCTAAGCACTAGTGTTTGAAGGAACAGCTTAAAAAGAGAATCCTAATGTGATTTCTTTATAATGGGTGTGTTCCTTATCTTATCCTAGTGTCTAAACTCTTCTCCATGGCTGGACCCCCAAATAATATTCCTTTACGTGCTAAGGGGTATCTAGAGAGTGCGATAGGTTTAATAACTACCCTAACCCTAACACGTACCCTAACCCTAACCCCTACCCTAACCCTAACACGTACCCTAATCCTAACCCGTACCCTGAACCGAGCCCTAACCGTAACACTAACCCTAACCCTAACCCTAACCCATACCCTACGCCGTACCCGAACCCCTCCCCGAACCCGTACCCTAAGCCGTACCCTAAGCCTAACCCTAAGCCTAACCCTAACCCTAGGCTACCCTTGACTGCTTCTGCCTCCAATAGATTTCCTAAGCACTAGTGTTTGAAGGAACAGCTTAAAAAGAGAATCCTAATGTGATTTCTTTATAATGGGTGTGTTCCTTATCTTATCCTAGTGTCTAAACTCTTCTCCATGGCTGGACCCCCAAATAATATTCCTTTACGTGCTAAGGGGTATCTAGAGAGTGGGATAGGTTTAATAACTACCCTAACCCTAACGCGTACCCTAACCCTAACCCCTACCCTAACCCTAACACGTACCCTAATCCTAACCCGTACCCTAAACCGAGCCCTAACCCTAACACTAACCCTAACCCTAACCCTAACCCATACCCTACGCCGTACCCGAACCCTTCCCCGAACCCATAGCCTAAGCCATACCCTAAGCCTAACCCTAAGCCTAACCCTAACCCTAGGCTACCCTTGACTGCTTCTGCCTCCAATAGATTTCCTAAGCACTAGTGTTTGAAGGAACAGCTTAAAAAGAGAATCCTAATGTGATTTCTTTATAATGGGTGTGTTCCTTATCTTATCCTAGTGTCTAAACTCTTCTCCATGGCTGGACCCCCAAATAATATTCCTTTACGTGCTAAGGGGTATCTAGAGAGTGGGATAGGTTTAATAACTACCCTAACCCTAACGCGTACCCTAACCCTAACCCCTACCCTAACCCTAACACGTACCCTAATCCTAACCCATACCCTGAACCGAGCCCTAACCCTAACACTAACCCTAACCCTAACCCTAACCCATACCCTACGCCGTACCCGAACCCCTCCCCGAACCCGTAGCCTAAGCCGTACCCTAAGCCTAACCCTAAGCCTAACTCTAACCCTAGGCTACCCTTGACTGCTTCTGCCTCCAATAGATTTCCTAAGCACTAGTGTTTGAAGGAACAGCTTAAAAAGAGAATCCTAATGTGATTTCTTTATAATGGGTGTGTTCCTTATCTTATCCTAGTGTCTAAACTCTTCTCCATGGCTGGACCCCCAAATAATATTCCTTTACGTGCTAAGGGGTATCTAGAGAGTGGGATAGGTTTAATAACTACCCTAACCCTAACACGTACCCTAACCCTAACCCCTACCCTAACCCTAACACGTACCCTAATCCTAACCCGTACCCTGAACCGAGCCCTAACCCTAACACTAACCCTAACCCTAACCCTAACCCATACCCTACGCCGTACCCGAACCCGTCCCCGAACCCGTACCCTAAGCCGTACCCTAAGCCTAACCCTAAGCCTAACCCTAACCCTAGGCTACCCTTGACTGCTTCTGCCTCCAGTAGATTTCCTAAGCACTAGTGTTTTAAGGAACGGCTTAAAAACAGAATCTTAATGTGATTTCTTTATAATGGGTGTGTTCCTTATCTTATCCTACTGTCTAAACTCTTCTCCATGGCTGGACCCCCAAATAATATTCCTTTACGTGCTAAGGGGTATCTAGAGAGTGGGATAGGTTTAATAACTACCCTAACCCTAACGCGTACCCTAACCCTAACCCCTACCCTAACCCTAACACGTACCCTAATCCTAACCCGTACCCTAAACTGAGCCCAGCCCTAACACTAACCCTAACCCTAACCCTAACCCATACCCTACACCGTACCCGAACCCCTCCCCGAAACCGTACCCTAAGCCGTACCCTAAGCCTAACCCTAAGCCTAACCCTAACCCTAGGCTACCCTTGACTGCTTCTGCCTCCAATAGATTTCCTAAGCACTAGTGTTTGAAGGAACAGCTTAAAAAGAGAATCCTAATGTGATTTCTTTATAATGGGTGTGTTCCTTATCTTATCCTAGTGTCTAAACTCTTCTCCATGGCTGGACCCCCAAATAATATTCCTTTATGTGCTAAGGGGTATCTAGAGAGTGGGATAGGTTTAATAACTACCCTAACCCTAACGCGTACCCTAACCCTAACCCCTACCCTAACCCTAACCCGTACCCTAATCCTAACCCGTACCCTAAACCGAGCCCTAACCCTAACACTAACCCTAACCCTAACCCTAACCCATACCCTACGCCGTACCCGAACCCCTCCCCGAACCCGTACCCTAAGCCGTACCCTAAGCCTAACCCTAAGCCTAACCCTAACCCTAGGCTACCCTTGACTGCTTCTGCCTCCAATAGATTTCCTAAGCACTAGTGTTTGAAGGAACAGCTTAAAAAGAGAATCCTAATGTGATTTCTTTATAATGGGTGTGTTCCTTATCTTATCCTAGTGTCTAAACTCTTCTCCATGGCTGGACCCCCAAATAATATTCCTTTACGTGCTAAGGGGTATCTAGAGAGTGGGATAGGTTTAATAACTACCCTAACCCTAACGCGTACCCTAACCCTAACCCCTACCCTAACCCTAAAACGTACCCTAATCCTAACCCGTACACTAAACCGAGCCCTAACCCTAACTCAAACCCTAACCCTAACCCTAACCCATACCCTACGCCGTACCCAAACCCCTCCCCGAACCCGTAGCCTAAGCCGTACCCTAAGCCTAACCCTAAGCCTAACCCTAACCCTAGGCTACCCTTGACTGCTTCTGCCTCCAATAGATTTCCTAAGCACTAGTGTTTGAAGGAACAGCTTAAAAAGAGAATCCTAATGTGATTTCTTTATAATGGGTGTGTTCCTTATCTTATCCTAGTGTCTAAACTCTTCTCCATGGCTGGACCCCCAAATAATATTCCTTTACGTGCTAAGGGGTATCTAGAGAGTGGGATAGGTTTAATAACTACCCTAACCCTAACGCGTACCCTAACCCTAACCCCTACCCTAACCCTAAAACGTACCCTAATCCTAACCCGTACACTAAACCGAGCCCTAACCCTAACTCAAACCCTAACCCTAACCCATACCCTACGCCGTACCCGAACCCCTCCCCGAACCCGTACCCTAAGCCGTACCCTAAGCCTAACCCTAAGCCTAACCCTAACCCTAGGCTACCCTTGACTGCTTCTGTCTCCAATAGATTTCCTAAGCACTAGTGTTTGAAGGAACAGCTTAAAAAGAGAATCCTAATGTGATTTCTTTATAATGGTTGTGTTCCTTATCTTATCCTAGTGTCTAACCTCTTCTCCATGGCTGGACCCCCAAATAATATTCCTTTACGTGCTAAGGGGTATCTAGAGAGTGGGATAGGTTTAATAACTACCCTAACCCTAATGCGTACCCTAACCCTAACCCCTACCCTAACCCTAACACGTACCCTAATCCTAACCCGTACCCTAAACCGAGCCCTAACCCTAACACGAACCCTAACCCTAACCCTAACCCATACCCTACGCCGTACCCGAACCCCTCCCCGAACCCCTACCCTAAGCCGTACCCTAACCCTAAACCTAAGCCTAACCCTAACCCTAGGCTACCCTTGACTGCTTCTGCCTCCAATAGATTTCCTAAGCACTAGTGTTTTAAGGAACAGCTTAAAAAGAGAATCCTAATGTGATTTCTTTATAATGTATGTGTTCCTTATTTTATCCTAGTGTCTAAACTCTTCTCCATGGCTGGACCCGCAAATAATATTCCTTTACGTGCTAAGGGGTATCTAGAGAGTGGGATAGGTTTAATAACTACCCTAACCCTAACGCGTACCTTAACCCTAACCCCTACCCTAACCCTAACACGTACCCTAATCCTATCCCGTACCCTAAACCGAGCCCTAACCCTAACACTAACCCTAAACCTAACCCTACCCCATACCCTACACCGTACCCGAACCCCTCCCCAAACCCGTACCCTAAGCCGTACCCTAAGCCTAACCCTAAGCCTAACCCTAACCCTAGGCTACCCTTGACTGCTTCTGCCTCCAATAGATTTCCTAAGCACTAGTGTTTGAAGGAACAGCTTAAAAAGAGAATCCTAATGTGATTTCTTTATAATGGGTGTGTTCCTTATCTTATCCTAGTGTCTAAACTCTTCTCCATGGCTGGACCCCCAAATAATATTCCTTTACGTGCTAAGGGGTATCTAGAGAGTGGGATAGGTTTAATAACTACCCTAACCCTAACGCGTACCCTAACCCTAACCCCTACCCTAACCCTAACACGTACCCTAATCCTAACCCGTACCCTAAACCGAGCCCTAACCCTAACACGAACCCTAACCCTAACCCTAACCCATACCCTACGCCGTACCCGAACCCCTCCCCGAACCCCTACCCTAAGCCGTACCCTAACCCTAAACCTAAGCCTAACCCTAACCCTAGGCTACCCTTGACTGCTTCTGCCTCCAATAGATTTCCTAAGCACTAGTGTTTTAAGGAACAGCTTAAAAAGAGAATCCTAATGTGATTTCTTTATAATGTATGTGTTCCTTATTTTATCCTAGTGTCTAAACTCTTCTCCATGGCTGGACCCGCAAATAATATTCCTTTACGTGCTAAGGGGTATCTAGAGAGTGGGATAGGTTTAATAACTACCCTAACCCTAACGCGTACCTTAACCCTAACCCCTACCCTAACCCTAACACGTACCCTAATCCTAACCCGTACCCTAAACCGAGCCCTAACCCTAACACTAACCCTAAACCTAACCCTACCCCATACCCTACACCGTACCCGAACCCCTCCCCAAACCCGTACCCTAAGCCGTACCCTAAGCCTAACCCTAAGCCTAACCCTAACCCTAGGCTACCCTTGACTGCTTCTGCCTCCAATAGATTTCCTAAGCACTAGTGTTTGAAGAAACAGCTTAAAAAGAGAATCCTAATGTGATTTCTTTATAATGGGTGTGTTCCTTATCTTATCCTAGTGTCTAAACTCTTCTCCATGGCTGGACCCCCAAATAATATTCCTTTACGTGCTAAGGGGTATCTAGAGAGTGGGATAGGTTTACTAACTACCCTAACCCTAACACGTACCCTAACCCTAACCCCTACCCTAACCCTAACACGTACCCTAATCCTAACCCGTACCCTGAACCGAGCCCTAACCCTAACACTAACCCTAACCCTAACCCTAACCCATACCCTACGCCGTACCCGAACCCCTCCCCGAACCCGTACCCTAAGCCGTACCCTAAGCCTAACCCTAAGCCTAACCCTAACCCTAGGCTACCCTTGACTGCTTCTGCCTCCAATAGATTTACTAAGCACTAGTGTTTGAAGGAACAGCTTAAAAAGAGAATCCTAATGTGATTTCTTTATAATGGGTGTGTTCCTTATCTTATCCTAGTGTCTAAACTCTTCTCCATGGCTGGACCCCCAAATAATATTCCTTTACGTGCTAAGGGGTATCTAGAGAGTGGGATAGGTTTAATAACTACCCTAACCCTAACGCGTACCCTAACCCTAACCCCTACCCTAACCCTAACACGTACCCTAATCCTAACCCGTACCCTAAACCGAGCCCTAACCCTAACACTAACCCTAACCCTAACCCTAACCCATACCCTACGCCGTACCCGAACCCCTCCCCAAACCCGTAGCCTAAGCCGTACCCTAAGCCTAACCCTAAGCCTAACCCTAACCCTAGGCTACCCTTGACTGCTTCTGCCTCCAATAGATTTCCTAAGCACTAGTGTTTGAAGGAACAGCTTAAAAAGAGAATCCTAATGTGATTTCTTTATAATGGGTGTGTTCCTTATCTTATCCTAGTGTCTAAACTCTTCTCCATGGCTGGACCCCCAAATAATATTCCTTTACGTGCTAAGGGGTATCTAGAGAGTGCGATAGGTTTAATAACTACCCTAACCCTAACACGTACCCTAACCCTAACCCCTACCCTAACCCTAACACGTACCCTAATCCTAACCCGTACCCTGAACCGAGCCCTAACCGTAACACTAACCCTAACCCTAACCCTAACCCATACCCTACGCCGTACCCGAACCCCTCCCCGAACCCGTACCCTAAGCCGTACCCTAAGCCTAACCCTAAGCCTAACCCTAACCCTAGGCTACCCTTGACTGCTTCTGCCTCCAATAGATTTCCTAAGCACTAGTGTTTGAAGGAACAGCTTAAAAAGAGAATCCTAATGTGATTTCTTTATAATGGGTGTGTTCCTTATCTTATCCTAGTGTCTAAACTCTTCTCCATGGCTGGACCCCCAAATAATATTCCTTTACGTGCTAAGGGGTATCTAGAGAGTGGGATAGGTTTAATAACTACCCTAACCCTAACGCGTACCCTAACCCTAACCCCTACCCTAACCCTAACACGTACCCTAATCCTAACCCGTACCCTAAACCGAGCCCTAACCCTAACACTAACCCTAACCCTAACCCTAACCCATACCCTACGCCGTACCCGAACCCTTCCCCGAACCCATAGCCTAAGCCATACCCTAAGCCTAACCCTAAGCCTAACCCTAACCCTAGGCTACCCTTGACTGCTTCTGCCTCCAATAGATTTCCTAAGCACTAGTGTTTGAAGGAACAGCTTAAAAAGAGAATCCTAATGTGATTTCTTTATAATGGGTGTGTTCCTTATCTTATCCTAGTGTCTAAACTCTTCTCCATGGCTGGACCCCCAAATAATATTCCTTTACGTGCTAAGGGGTATCTAGAGAGTGGGATAGGTTTAATAACTACCCTAACCCTAACGCGTACCCTAACCCTAACCCCTACCCTAACCCTAACACGTACCCTAATCCTAACCCATACCCTGAACCGAGCCCTAACCCTAACACTAACCCTAACCCTAACCCTAACCCATACCCTACGCCGTACCCGAACCCCTCCCCGAACCCGTAGCCTAAGCCGTACCCTAAGCCTAACCCTAAGCCTAACTCTAACCCTAGGCTACCCTTGACTGCTTCTGCCTCCAATAGATTTCCTAAGCACTAGTGTTTGAAGGAACAGCTTAAAAAGAGAATCCTAATGTGATTTCTTTATAATGGGTGTGTTCCTTATCTTATCCTAGTGTCTAAACTCTTCTCCATGGCTGGACCCCCAAATAATATGCCTTTACGTGCTAAGGGGTATCTAGAGAGTGGGATAGGTTTAATAACTACCCTAACCCTAACACGTACCCTAACCCTAACCCCTACCCTAACCCTAACACGTACCCTAATCCTAACCCGTACCCTGAACCGAGCCCTAACCCTAACACTAACCCTAACCCTAACCCTAACCCATACCCTACGCCGTACCCGAACCCGTCCCCGAACCCGTACCCTAAGCCGTACCCTAAGCCTAACCCTAAGCCTAACCCTAACCCTAGGCTACCCTTGACTGCTTCTGCCTCCAGTAGATTTCCTAAGCACTAGTGTTTTAAGGAACGGCTTAAAAACAGAATCTTAATGTGATTTCTTTATAATGGGTGTGTTCCTTATCTTATCCTACTGTCTAAACTCTTCTCCATGGCTGGACCCCCAAATAATATTCCTTTACGTGCTAAGGGGTATCTAGAGAGTGGGATAGGTTTAATAACTACCCTAACCCTAACGCGTACCCTAACCCTAACCCCTACCCTAACCCTAACACGTACCCTAATCCTAACCCGTACCCTAAACTGAGCCCAGCCCTAACACTAACCCTAACCCTAACCCTAACCCATACCCTACACCGTACCCGAACCCCTCCCCGAAACCGTACCCTAAGCCGTACCCTAAGCCTAACCCTAAGCCTAACCCTAACCCTAGGCTACCCTTGACTGCTTCTGCCTCCAATAGATTTCCTAAGCACTAGTGTTTGAAGGAACAGCTTAAAAAGAGAATCCTAATGTGATTTCTTTATAATGGGTGTGTTCCTTATCTTATCCTAGTGTCTAAACTCTTCTCCATGGCTGGACCCCCAAATAATATTCCTTTATGTGCTAAGGGGTATCTAGAGAGTGGGATAGGTTTAATAACTACCCTAACCCTAACGCGTACCCTAACCCTAACCCCTACCCTAACCCTAACCCGTACCCTAATCCTAACCCGTACCCTAAACCGAGCCCTAACCCTAACACTAACCCTAACCCTAACCCTAACCCATACCCTACGCCGTACCCGAACCCCTCCCCGAACCCGTACCCTAAGCCGTACCCTAAGCCTAACCCTAAGCCTAACCCTAACCCTAGGCTACCCTTGACTGCTTCTGCCTCCAATAGATTTCCTAAGCACTAGTGTTTGAAGGAACAGCTTAAAAAGAGAATCCTAATGTGATTTCTTTATAATGGGTGTGTTCCTTATCTTATCCTAGTGTCTAAACTCTTCTCCATGGCTGGACCCCCAAATAATATTCCTTTACGTGCTAAGGGGTATCTAGAGAGTGGGATAGGTTTAATAACTACCCTAACCCTAACGCGTACCCTAACCCTAACCCCTACCCTAACCCTAAAACGTACCCTAATCCTAACCCGTACACTAAACCGAGCCCTAACCCTAACTCAAACCCTAACCCTAACCCTAACCCATACCCTACGCCGTACCCAAACCCCTCCCCGAACCCGTAGCCTAAGCCGTACCCTAAGCCTAACCCTAAGCCTAACCCTAACCCTAGGCTACCCTTGACTGCTTCTGCCTCCAATAGATTTCCTAAGCACTAGTGTTTGAAGGAACAGCTTAAAAAGAGAATCCTAATGTGATTTCTTTATAATGGGTGTGTTCCTTATCTTATCCTAGTGTCTAAACTCTTCTCCATGGCTGGACCCCCAAATAATATTCCTTTACGTGCTAAGGGGTATCTAGAGAGTGGGATAGGTTTAATAACTACCCTAACCCTAACGCGTACCCTAACCCTAACCCCTACCCTAACCCTAAAACGTACCCTAATCCTAACCCGTACACTAAACCGAGCCCTAACCCTAACTCAAACCCTAACCCTAACCCATACCCTACGCCGTACCCGAACCCCTCCCCGAACCCGTACCCTAAGCCGTACCCTAAGCCTAACCCTAAGCCTAACCCTAACCCTAGGCTACCCTTGACTGCTTCTGTCTCCAATAGATTTCCTAAGCACTAGTGTTTGAAGGAACAGCTTAAAAAGAGAATCCTAATGT
Organism: Balaenoptera ricei; assembly: GCF_028023285.1. NCBI lineage: Eukaryota > Metazoa > Chordata > Mammalia > Artiodactyla > Balaenopteridae > Balaenoptera > Balaenoptera ricei. The sequence continues at coordinate 65,546 of NW_026777718.1, forward strand.
GATTTCTTTATAATGGTTGTGTTCCTTATCTTATCCTAGTGTCTAACCTCTTCTCCATGGCTGGACCCCCAAATAATATTCCTTTACGTGCTAAGGGGTATCTAGAGAGTGGGATAGGTTTAATAACTACCCTAACCCTAATGCGTACCCTAACCCTAACCCCTACCCTAACCCTAACACGTACCCTAATCCTAACCCGTACCCTAAACCGAGCCCTAACCCTAACACGAACCCTAACCCTAACCCTAACCCATACCCTACGCCGTACCCGAACCCCTCCCCGAACCCCTACCCTAAGCCGTACCCTAACCCTAAACCTAAGCCTAACCCTAACCCTAGGCTACCCTTGACTGCTTCTGCCTCCAATAGATTTCCTAAGCACTAGTGTTTTAAGGAACAGCTTAAAAAGAGAATCCTAATGTGATTTCTTTATAATGTATGTGTTCCTTATTTTATCCTAGTGTCTAAACTCTTCTCCATGGCTGGACCCGCAAATAATATTCCTTTACGTGCTAAGGGGTATCTAGAGAGTGGGATAGGTTTAATAACTACCCTAACCCTAACGCGTACCCTAACCCTAACCCCTACCCTAACCCTAACACGTACCCTAATCCTAACCCATACACTGAACCGAGCCCTAACCCTAACACTAACCCTAACCCTAACCCTAACCCATACCCTACGCCGTACCCGAACCCCTCCCCGAACCCGTACCCTAAGCCGTACCCTAAGCCTAACCCTAAGCCTAACCCTAACCCTAGGCTACCCTTGACTGCTTCTGCCTCCAATAGATTTCCTAAGCACTAGTGTTTGAAGAAACAGCTTAAAAAGAGAATCCTAATGTGATTTCTTTATAATGGGTGTGTTCCTTATCTTATCCTAGTGTCTAAACTCTTCTCCATGGCTGGACCCCCAAATAATATTCCTTTACGTGCTAAGGGGTATCTAGAGAGTGGGATAGGTTTACTAACTACCCTAACCCTAACACGTACCCTAACCCTAACCCCTACCCTAACCCTAACACGTACCCTAATCCTAACCCGTACCCTGAACCGAGCCCTAACCCTAACACGAACCCTAACCCTAACCCTAACCCATACCCTACGCCGTACCCGAACCCCTCCCCGAACCCGTACCCTAAGCCGTACCCTAAGCCTAACCCTAAGCCTAACCCTAACCCTAGGCTACCCTTGACTGCTTCTGCCTCCAATAGATTTCCTAAGCACTAGTGTTTGAAGGAACAGCTTAAAAAGAGAATCCTAATGTGATTTCTTTATAATGGGTGTGTTCCTTATCTTATCCTAGTGTCTAAACTCTTCTCCATGGCTGGACCCCCAAATAATATTCCTTTACGTGCTAAGGGGTATCTAGAGAGTGGGATAGGTTTAATAACTACCCTAACCCTAACACGTACCCTAACCCTAACCCCTACCCTAACCCTAACACGTACCCTAATCCTAAACCGTACCCTGAACCGAGCCCTAACCCTAACACTAACCCTAACCCTAACCCTAACCCATACCCTACGCCGTACCCAAACCCCTCCCCGAACCCGTACCCTAAGCGGTACCCTAAGCCTAACACTAAGCCTAACCCTAACCCTAGGCTACCCTTGACTGCTTCTGCCTCCAATAGATTTCCTAAGCACTAGTGTTTTAAGGAACGGCTTAAAAACAGAATCCTAATGTGATTTCTTTATAATGGGTGTGTTCCTTATCTTATCCTAGTGTCTAAACTCTTCTCCATGGCTGGACCCGCAAATAATATTCCTTTACGTGCTAAGGGGTATCTAGAGAGTGGGATAGGTTTAATAACTACCCTAACCCTAACGCGTACCCTAACCCTAACCCCTACCCTAACCCTAACACGTACCCTAATCCTAACCCGTACCCTGAACCGAGCCCTAACCCTAACACTAACCCTAATCCTAACCCTAACCCATACCCTACGCCGTACCCGAACCCCTCCCCGAACCCGTACCCTAAGCCGTACCCTAAGCTTAACCCTAAGCCTAACCCTAACCCTAGGCTACCCTTGACTGCTTCTGCCTCCAGTAGATTTCCTAAGCACTAGTGTTTTAAGGAACGGCTTAAAAACAGAATCCTAATGTGATTTCTTTATAATGGGTGTGTTCCTTATCTTATCCTAGTGTCTAAACTCTTCTCCATGGCTGGACCCCCAAATAATATTCCTTTACGTGCTAAGGGGTATCTAGAGAGTGGGATAGGTTTAATAACTACCCTAACCCTAACGCGTACCCTAACCCTAACCCCTACCCTAACCCTAACACGTACCCTAATCCTAACCCGTACCCTAAACTGAGCCCTAACCCTAACCCTAACTCAAACCCTAACCCTAACCCATACCCTACGCCGTACCCGAACCCCTCCCCGAACCCGTACCCTAAGCCGTACCCTAAGCCTAACCCTAAGCCTAACCCTAACCCTAGGCTACCCTTGACTGCTTCTGTCTCCAATAGATTTCCTAAGCACTAGTGTTTTAAGGAACAGCTTAAAAAGAGAATCCTAATGTGATTTCTTTATAATGTATGTGTTCCTTATTTTATCCTACTGTCTAAACTCTTCTCCATGGCTGGACCCGCAAATAATATTCCTTTACGTGCTAAGGGGTATCTAGAGAGTGGGATAGGTTTAATAACTACCCTAACCCTAACGCGTACCCTAACCCTAACCCCTACCCTAACCCTAACACGTACCCTAATCCTAACCCGTACCCTAAACCGAGCCCTAACCCTAACACTAACCCTAAACCTAACCCTACCCCATACCCTACACCGTACCCGAACCCCTCCCCAAACCCGTACCCTAAGCCGTACCCTAAGCCTAACCCTAAGCCTAACCCTAACCCTAGGCTACCCTTGACTGCTTCTGCCTCCAATAGATTTCCTAAGCACTAGTGTTTGAAGAAACAGCTTAAAAAGAGAATCCTAATGTGATTTCTTTATAATGGGTGTGTTCCTTATCTTATCCTAGTGTCTAAACTCTTCTCCATGGCTGGACCCCCAAATAATATTACTTTACGTGCTAAGGGGTATCTAGAGAGTGGGATAGGTTTACTAACTACCCTAACCCTAACACGTACCCTAACCCTAACCCCTACCCTAACCCTAACACGTACCCTAATCCTAACCCGTACCCTGAACCGAGCCCTAACCCTAACACTAACCCTAACCCTAACCCTAACCCATACCCTACGCCGTACCCGAACCCCTCCCCGAACCCGTACCCTAAGCCGTACCCTAAGCCTAACCCTAAGCCTAACCCTAACCCTAGGCTACCCTTGACTGCTTCTGCCTCCAATAGATTTCCTAAGCACTAGTGTTTGAAGGAACAGCTTAAAAAGAGAATCCTAATGTGATTTCTTTATAATGGGTGTGTTCCTTATCTTATCCTAGTGTCTAAACTCTTCTCCATGGCTGGACCCGCAAATAATATTCCTTTACGTGCTAAGGGGTATCTAGAGAGTGGGATAGGTTTAATAACTACCCTAACCCTAACGCGTACCCTAACCCTAACCCCTACCCTAACCCTAACACGTACCCTAATCCTAACCCATACACTGAACCGAGCCCTAACCCTAACACTAACCCTAACCCTAACCCTAACCCATACCCTACGCCGTACCCGAACCCCTCCCCGAACCCGTACCCTAAGCCGTACCCTAAGCCTAACCCTAAGCCTAACCCTAACCCTAGGCTACCCTTGACTGCTTCTGCCTCCAATAGATTTCCTAAGCACTAGTGTTTGAAGAAACAGCTTAAAAAGAGAATCCTAATGTGATTTCTTTATAATGGGTGTGTTCCTTATCTTATCCTAGTGTCTAAACTCTTCTCCATGGCTGGACCCCCAAATAATATTCCTTTACGTGCTAAGGGGTATCTAGAGAGTGGGATAGGTTTACTAACTACCCTAACCCTAACACGTACCCTAACCCTAACCCCTACCCTAACCCTAACACGTACCCTAATCCTAACCCGTACCCTGAACCGAGCCCTAACCCTAACACGAACCCTAACCCTAACCCTAACCCATACCCTACGCCGTACCCGAACCCCTCCCCGAACCCGTACCCTAAGCCGTACCCTAAGCCTAACCCTAAGCCTAACCCTAACCCTAGGCTACCCTTGACTGCTTCTGCCTCCAATAGATTTCCTAAGCACTAGTGTTTGAAGGAACAGCTTAAAAAGAGAATCCTAATGTGATTTCCTTATAATGGGTGTGTTCCTTATCTTATCCTAGTGTCTAAACTCTTCTCCATGGCTGGACCCCCAAATAATATTCCTTTACGTGCTAAGGGGTATCTAGAGAGTGGGATAGGTTTAATAACTACCCTAACCCTAACGCGTACCCTAACCCTAACCCCTACCCTAACCCTAACACGTACCCTAATCCTAACCCGTACCCTAAACCGAGCCCTAACCCTAACACTAACCCTAACCCTAACCCTAACCCATACCCTACGCCGTACCCGAACCCCTCCCCGAACCCGTAGCCTAAGCCGTACCCTAAGCCTAACCCTAAGCCTAACCCTAACCCTAGGCTACCCTTGACTGCTTCTGCCTCCAATAGATTTCCTAAGCACTAGTGTTTGAAGGAACAGCTTAAAAAGAGAATCCTAATGTGATTTCTTTATAATGGGTGTGTTCCTTATCTTATCCTAGTGTCTAAACTCTTCTCCATGGCTGGACCCCCAAATAATATTCCTTTACGTGCTAAGGGGTATCTAGAGAGTGGGATAGGTTTAATAACTACCCTAACCCTAACACGTACCCTAACCCTAACCCCTACCCTAACCCTAACACGTACCCTAATCCTAAACCGTACCCTGAACCGAGCCCTAACCCTAACACTAACCCTAACCCTAACCCTAACCCATACCCTACGCCGTACCCAAACCCCTCCCCGAACCCGTACCCTAAGCGGTACCCTAAGCCTAACACTAAGCCTAACCCTAACCCTAGGCTACCCTTGACTGCTTCTGCCTCCAATAGATTTCCTAAGCACTAGTGTTTTAAGGAACGGCTTAAAAACAGAATCCTAATGTGATTTCTTTATAATGGGTGTGTTCCTTATCTTATCCTAGTGTCTAAACTCTTCTCCATGGCTGGACCCGCAAATAATATTCCTTTACGTGCTAAGGGGTATCTAGAGAGTGGGATAGGTTTAATAACTACCCTAACCCTAACGCGTACCCTAACCCTAACCCCTACCCTAACCCTAACACGTACCCTAATCCTAACCCGTACCCTGAACCGAGCCCTAACCCTAACACTAACCCTAACCCTAACCCTAACCCATACCCTACGCCGTACCCGAACCCCTCCCCGAACCCGTACCCTAAGCCGTACCCTAAGCCTAACCCTAAGCCTAACCCTAACCCTAGGCTACCCTTGACTGCTTCTGCCTCCAGTAGATTTCCTAAGCACTAGTGTTTTAAGGAACGGCTTAAAAACAGAATCCTAATGTGATTTCTTTATAATGGGTGTGTTCCTTATCTTATCCTAGTGTCTAAACTCTTCTCCATGGCTGGACCCCCAAATAATATTCCTTTACGTGCTAAGGGGTATCTAGAGAGTGGGATAGGTTTAATAACTACCCTAACCCTAACGCGTACCCTAACCCTAACCCCTACCCTAACCCTAACACGTACCCTAATCCTAACCCGTACCCTAAACTGAGCCCTAACCCTAACCCTAACTCAAACCCTAACCCTAACCCATACCCTACGCCGTACCCGAACCCCTCCCCGAACCCGTACCCTAAGCCGTACCCTAAGCCTAACCCTAAGCCTAACCCTAACCCTAGGCTACCCTTGACTGCTTCTGTCTCCAATAGATTTCCTAAGCACTAGTGTTTGAAGGAACAGCTTAAAAAGAGAATCCTAATGTGATTTCTTTATAATGGGTGTGTTCCTTATCTTATCCTAGTGTCTAAACTCTTCTCCATGGCTGGACCCCCAAATAATATTCCTTTACGTGCTAAGGGGTATCTAGAGAGTGGGATAGGTTTAATAACTACCCTAACCCTAATGCGTACCCTAACCCTAACCCCTACCCTAACCCTAACACGTACCCTAATCCTAACCCGTACCCTAAACCGAGCCCTAACCCTAACACGAACCCTAACCCTAACCCTAACCCATACCCTACGCCGTACCCGAACCCCTCCCCGAACCCCTACCCTAAGCCGTACCCTAACCCTAAACCTAAGCCTAACCCTAACCCTAGGCTACCCTTGACTGCTTCTGCCTCCAATAGATTTCCTAAGCACTAGTGTTTGAAGGAACAGCTTAAAAAGAGAATCCTAATGTGATTTCTTTATAATGTATGTGTTCCTTATTTTATCCTAGTGTCTAAACTCTTCTCCATGGCTGGACCCGCAAATAATATTCCTTTACGTGCTAAGGGGTATCTAGAGAGTGGGATAGGTTTAATAACTACCCTAACCCTAACGCGTACCCTAACCCTAACCCCTACCCTAACCCTAACACGTACCCTAATCCTAACCCGTACCCTAAACCGAGCCCTAACCCTAACACTAACCCTAAACCTAACCGTACCCCATACCCTACACCGTACCCGAACCCCTCCCCAAACCCGTACCCTAAGCCGTACCCTAAGCCTAACCCTAAGCCTAACCCTAACCCTAGGCTACCCTTGACTGCTTCTGCCTCCAATAGATTTCCTAAGCACTAGTGTTTGAAGAAACAGCTTAAAAAGAGAATCCTAATGTGATTTCTTTATAATGGGTGTGTTCCTTATCTTATCCTAGTGTCTAAACTCTTCTCCATGGCTGGACCCCCAAATAATATTACTTTACGTGCTAAGGGGTATCTAGAGAGTGGGATAGGTTTACTAACTACCCTAACCCTAACACGTACCCTAACCCTAACCCCTACCCTAACCCTAACACGTACCCTAATCCTAACCCGTACCCTGAACCGAGCCCTAACCCTAACACTAACCCTAACCCTAACCCTAACCCATACCCTACGCCGTACCCGAACCCCTCCCCGAACCCGTACCCTAAGCCGTACCCTAAGCCTAACCCTAAGCCTAACCCTAACCCTAGGCTACCCTTGACTGCTTCTGCCTCCAATAGATTTCCTAAGCACTAGTGTTTGAAGGAACAGCTTAAAAAGAGAATCCTAATGTGATTTCTTTATAATGGGTGTGTTCCTTATCTTATCCTAGTGTCTAAACTCTTCTCCATGGCTGGACCCGCAAATAATATTCCTTTACGTGCTAAGGGGTATCTAGAGAGTGGGATAGGTTTAATAACTACCCTAACCCTAACGCGTACCCTAACCCTAACCCCTACCCTAACCCTAACACGTACCCTAATCCTAACCCATACACTGAACCGAGCCCTAACCCTAACACTAACCCTAACCCTAACCCTAACCCATACCCTACGCCGTACCCGAACCCCTCCCCGAACCCGTACCCTAAGCCGTACCCTAAGCCTAACCCTAAGCCTAACCCTAACCCTAGGCTACCCTTGACTGCTTCTGCCTCCAATAGATTTCCTAAGCACTAGTGTTTGAAGAAACAGCTTAAAAAGAGAATCCTAATGTGATTTCTTTATAATGGGTGTGTTCCTTATCTTATCCTAGTGTCTAAACTCTTCTCCATGGCTGGACCCCCAAATAATATTCCTTTACGTGCTAAGGGGTATCTAGAGAGTGGGATAGGTTTACTAACTACCCTAACCCTAACACGTACCCTAACCCTAACCCCTACCCTAACCCTAACACGTACCCTAATCCTAACCCGTACCCTGAACCGAGCCCTAACCCTAATACGAACCCTAACCCTAACCCATACCCTACGCCGTACCCGAACCCCTCCCCGAACCCGTACCCTAAGCCGTACCCTAAGCCTAACCCTAAGCCTAACCCTATCCCTAGGCTACCCTTGACTGCTTCTGCCTCCAATAGATTTCCTAAGCACTAGTGTTTGAAGGAACAGCTTAAAAAGAGAATCCTAATGTGATTTCCTTATAATGGGTGTGTTCCTTATCTTATCCTAGTGTCTAAACTCTTCTCCATGGCTGGACCCCCAAATAATATTCCTTTACGTGCTAAGGGGTATCTAGAGAGTGGGATAGGTTTAATAACTACCCTAACCCTAACGCGTACCCTAACCCTAACCCCTACCCTAACCCTAACACGTGCCCTAATCCTAACCCGTACCCTAAACCGAGCCCTAACCCTAACACTAACCCTAACCCTAACCCTAACCCATACCCTACGCCGTACCCGAACCCCTCCCCGAACCCGTAGCCTAAGCCGTACCCTAAGCCTAACCCTAAGCCTAACCCTAACCCTAGGCTACCCTTGACTGCTTCTGCCTCCAATAGATTTCCTAAGCACTAGTGTTTGAAGGAACAGCTTAAAAAGAGAATCCTAATGTGATTTCTTTATAATGGGTGTGTTCCTTATCTTATCCTAGTGTCTAAACTCTTCTCCATGGCTGGACCCCCAAATAATATTCCTTTACGTGCTAAGGGGTATCTAGAGAGTGGGATAGGTTTAATAACTACCCTAACCCTAACACGTACCCTAACCCTAACCCCTACCCTAACCCTAACACGTACCCTAATCCTAAACCGTACCCTGAACCGAGCCCTAACCCTAACACTAACCCTAACCCTAACCCTAACCCATACCCTACGCCGTACCCAAACCCCTCCCCGAACCCGTACCCTAAGCGGTACCCTAAGCCTAACACTAAGCCTAACCCTAACCCTAGGCTACCCTTGACTGCTTCTGCCTCCAATAGATTTCCTAAGCACTAGTGTTTTAAGGAACGGCTTAAAAACAGAATCCTAATGTGATTTCTTTATAATGGGTGTGTTCCTTATCTTATCCTAGTGTCTAAACTCTTCTCCATGGCTGGACCCGCAAATAATATTCCTTTACGTGCTAAGGGGTATCTAGAGAGTGGGATAGGTTTAATAACTACCCTAACCCTAACGCGTACCCTAACCCTAACCCCTACCCGAACCCTAACACGTACCCTAATCCTAACCCGTACCCTGAACCGAGCCCTAACCCTAACACTAACCCTAACCCTAACCCTAACCCATACCCTACGCCGTACCCGAACCCCTCCCCGAACCCGTACCCTAAGCCGTACCCTAAGCCTAACCCTAAGCCTAACCCTAACCCTAGGCTACCCTTGACTGCTTCTGCCTCCAGTAGATTTCCTAAGCACTAGTGTTTTAAGGAACGGCTTAAAAACAGAATCCTAATGTGATTTCTTTATAATGGGTGTGTTCCTTATCTTATCCTAGTGTCTAAACTCTTCTCCATGGCTGGACCCCCAAATAATATTCCTTTACGTGCTAAGGGGTATCTAGAGAGTGGGATAGGTTTAATAACTACCCTAACCCTAACGCGTACCCTAACCCTAACCCCTACCCTAACCCTAACACGTACCCTAATCCTAACCCGTACCCTAAACTGAGCCCTAACCCTAACCCTAACTCAAACCCTAACCCTAACCCATACCCTACGCCGTACCCGAACCCCTCCCCGAACCCGTACCCTAAGCCGTACCCTAAGCCTAACCCTAAGCCTAACCCTAACCCTAGGCTACCCTTGACTGCTTCTGTCTCCAATAGATTTCCTAAGCACTAGTGTTTGAAGGAACAGCTTAAAAAGAGAATCCTAATGTGATTTCTTTATAATGGGTGTGTTCCTTATCTTATCCTAGTGTCTAAACTCTTCTCCATGGCTGGACCCCCAAATAATATTCCTTTACGTGCTAAGGGGTATCTAGAGAGTGGTATAGGTTTAATAACTACCCTAACCCTAATGCGTACCCTAACCCTAACCCCTACCCTAACCCTAACACGTACCCTAATCCTAACCCGTACCCTAAACCGAGCCCTAACCCTAACACGAACCCTAACCCTAACCCTAACCCATACCCTACGCCGTACCCGAACCCCTCCCCGAACCCCTACCCTAAGCCGTACCCTAACCCTAAACCTAAGCCTAACCCTAACCCTAGGCTACCCTTGACTGCTTCTGCCTCCAATAGATTTCCTAAGCACTAGTGTTTTAAGGAACAGCTTAAAAAGAGAATCCTAATGTGATTTCTTTATAATGTATGTGTTCCTTATTTTATCCTAGTGTCTAAACTCTTCTCCATGGCTGGACCCGCAAATAATATTCCTTTACGTGCTAAGGGGTATCTAGAGAGTGGGATAGGTTTAATAACTACCCTAACCCTAACGCGTACCCTAACCCTAACCCCTACCCTAACCCTAACACGTACCCTAATCCTAACCCGTACCCTAAACCGAGCCCTAACCCTAACACTAACCCTAAACCTAACCCTACCCCATACCCTACACCGTACCCGAACCCCTCCCCAAACCCGTACCCTAAGCCGTACCCTAAGCCTAACCCTAAGCCTAACCCTAACCCTAGGCTACCCTTGACTGCTTCTGCCTCCAATAGATTTCCTAAGCACTAGTGTTTGAAGAAACAGCTTAAAAAGAGAATCCTAATGTGATTTCTTTATAATGGGTGTGTTCCTTATCTTATCCTAGTGTCTAAACTCTTCTCCATGGCTGGACCCCCAAATAATATTACTTTACGTGCTAAGGGGTATCTAGAGAGTGGGATAGGTTTACTAACTACCCTAACCCTAACACGTACCCTAACCCTAACCCCTACCCTAACCCTAACACGTACCCTAATCCTAACCCGTACCCTGAACCGAGCCCTAACCCTAACACTAACCCTAACCCTAACCCTAACCCATACCCTACGCCGTACCCGAACCCCTCCCCGAACCCGTACCCTAAGCCGTACCCTAAGCCTAACCCTAAGCCTAACCCTAACCCTAGGCTACCCTTGACTGCTTCTGCCTCCAATAGATTTCCTAAGCACTAGTGTTTGAAGGAACAGCTTAAAAAGAGAATCCTAATGTGATTTCTTTATAATGGGTGTGTTCCTTATCTTATCCTAGTGTCTAAACTCTTCTCCATGGCTGGACCCCCAAATAATATTCCTTTACGTGCTAAGGGGTATCTAGAGAGTGGGATAGGTTTAATAACTACCCTAACCCTAACGCGTACCCTAACCCTAACCCCTACCCTAACCCTAACACGTACCCTAATCCTAACCCGTACCCTAAACCGAGCCCTAACCCTAACACTAACCCTAACCCTAACCCTAACCCATACCCTACGCCGTACCCGAACCCCTCCCCGAACCCGTAGCCTAAGCCGTACCCTAAGCCTAACCCTAAGCCTAACCCTAACCCTAGGCTACCCTTGACTGCTTCTGCCTCCAAGAGATTTCCTAAGCACTAGTGTTTGAAGGAACAGCTTAAAAAGAGAATCCTAATGTGATTTCTTTATAATGGGTGTGTTCCTTATCTTATCCTAGTGTCTAAACTCTTCTCCATGGCTGGACCCCCAAATAATATTCCTTTACGTGCTAAGGGGTATCTAGAGAGTGGGATAGGTTTAATAACTACCCTAACCCTAACACGTACCCTAACCCTAACCCCTACCCTAACCCTAACACGTACCCTAATCCTAACCCGTACCCTGAACCGAGCCCTAACCCTAACACTAACCCTAACCCTAACCCTAACCCATACCCTACGCCGTACCCAAACCCCTCCCCGAACCCGTACCCTAAGCCGTACCCTAAGCCTAACACTAAGCCTAACCCTAACCCTAGGCTACCCTTGACTGCTTCTGCCTCCAATAGATTTCCTAAGCACTAATGTTTTAAGGAACGGCTTAAAAACAGAATCCTAATGTGATTTCTTTATAATGGGTGTGTTCCTTATCTTATCCTAGTGTCTAAACTCTTCTCCATGGCTGGACCCGCAAATAATATTCCTTTACGTGCTAAGGGGTATCTAGAGAGTGGGATAGGTTTAATAACTACCCTAACCCTAACGCGTACCCTAACCCTAACCCCTACCCTAACCCTAACACGTACCCTAATCCTAACCCATACCCTGAACCGAGCCCTAACCCTAACACTAACCCTAACCCTAACCCTAACCCATACCCTACGCCGTACCCGAACCCCTCCCCGAACCCGTAGCCTAAGCCGTACCCTAAGCCTAACCCTAAGCCTAACTCTAACCCTAGGCTACCCTTGACTGCTTCTGCCTCCAATAGATTTCCTAAGCACTAGTGTTTGAAGGAACAGCTTAAAAAGAAAATCCTAATGTGATTTCTTTATAATGGGTGTGTTCCTTATCTTATCCTAGTGTCTAAACTCTTCTCCATGGCTGGACCCCCAAATAATATTCCTTTACGTGCTAAGGGGTATCTAGAGAGTGGGATAGGTTTAATAACTACCCTAACCCTAACACGTACCCTAACCCTAACCCCTACCCTAACCCTAACACGTACCCTAATCCTAACCCGTACCCTGAACCGAGCCCTAACCCTAACACTAACCCTAACCCTAACCCTAACCCATACCCTACGCCGTACCCGAACCCGTCCCCGAACCCGTACCCTAAGCCGTACCCTAAGCCTAACCCTAAGCCTAACCCTAACCCTAGGCTACCCTTGACTGCTTCTGCCTCCAGTAGATTTCCTAAGCACTAGTGTTTTAAGGAACGGCTTAAAAACAGAATCTTAATGTGATTTCTTTATAATGGGTGTGTTCCTTATCTTATCCTACTGTCTAAACTCTTCTCCATGGCTGGACCCCCAAATAATATTCCTTTACGTGCTAAGGGGTATCTAGAGAGTGGGATAGGTTTAATAACTACCCTAACCCTAACGCGTACCCTAACCCTAACCCCTACCCTAACCCTAACACGTACCCTAATCCTAACCCGTACCCTAAACTGAGCCCAGCCCTAACACTAACCCTAACCCTAACCCTAACCCATACCCTACACCGTACCCGAACCCCTCCCCGAAACCGTACCCTAAGCCGTACCCTAAGCCTAACCCTAAGCCTAACCCTAACCCTAGGCTACCCTTGACTGCTTCTGCCTCCAATAGATTTCCTAAGCACTAGTGTTTGAAGGAACAGCTTAAAAAGAGAATCCTAATGTGATTTCTTTATAATGGGTGTGTTCCTTATCTTATCCTAGTGTCTAAACTCTTCTCCATGGCTGGACCCCCAAATAATATTCCTTTATGTGCTAAGGGGTATCTAGAGAGTGGGATAGGTTTAATAACTACCCTAACCCTAACGCGTACCCTAACCCTAACCCCTACCCTAACCCTAACCCGTACCCTAATCCTAACCCGTACCCTAAACCGAGCCCTAACCCTAACACTAACCCTAACCCTAACCCTAACCCATACCCTACGCCGTACCCGAACCCCTCCCCGAACCCCTACCCTAAGCCGTACCCTAACCCTAACCCTAAGCCTAACCCTAACCCTAGGCTACCCTTGACTGCTTCTGCCTCCAATAGATTTCCTAAGCACTAGTGTTTGAAGGAACAGCTTAAAAAGAGAATCCTAATGTGATTTCTTTATAATGGGTGTGTTCCTTATCTTATCCTAGTGTCTAAACTCTTCTCCATGGCTGGACCCCCAAATAATATTCCTTTACGTGCTAAGGGGTATCTAGAGAGTGGGATAGGTTTAATAACTACCCTAACCCTAACGCGTACCCTAACCCTAACCCCTACCCTAACCCTAAAACGTACCCTAATCCTAACCCGTACACTAAACCGAGCCCTAACCCTAACTCAAACCCTAACCCTAACCCTAACCCATACCCTACGCCGTACCCAAACCCCTCCCCGAACCCGTAGCCTAAGCCGTACCCTAAGCCTAACCCTAAGCCTAACCCTAACCCTAGGCTACCCTTGACTGCTTCTGCCTCCAATAGATTTCCTAAGCACTAGTGTTTGAAGGAACAGCTTAAAAAGAGAATCCTAATGTGATTTCTTTATAATGGGTGTGTTCCTTATCTTATCCTAGTGTCTAAACTCTTCTCCATGGCTGGACCCCCAAATAATATTCCTTTACGTGCTAAGGGGTATCTAGAGAGTGGGATAGGTTTAATAACTACCCTAACCCTAACGCGTACCCTAACCCTAACCCCTACCCTAACCCTAACACGTACCCTAATCCTAACCCGTACCCTAAACCGAGCCCTAACCCTAACACGAACCCTAACCCTAACCCTAACCCATACCCTACGCCGTACCCGAACCCCTCCCCGAACCCCTACACTAAGCCGTACCCTAACCCTAAACCTAAGCCTAACCCTAACCCTAGGCTACCCTTGACTGCTTCTGCCTCCAATAGATTTCCTAAGCACTAGTGTTTGAAGGAACAGCTTAAAAAGAGAATCCTAATGTGATTTCTTTATAATGTATGTGTTCCTTATTTTATCCTAGTGTCTAAACTCTTCTCCATGGCTGGACCCGCAAATAATATTCCTTTACGTGCTAAGGGGTATCTAGAGAGTGCGATAGGTTTAATAACTACCCTAACCCTAACACGTACCCTAACCCTAACCCCTACCCTAACCCTAACACGTACCCTAATCCTAACCCGTACCCTGAACCGAGCCCTAACCGTAACACTAACCCTAACCCTAACCCTAACCCATACCCTACGCCGTACCCGAACCCCTCCCCGAACCCGTACCCTAAGCCGTACCCTAAGCCTAACCCTAAGCCTAACCCTAACCCTAGGCTACCCTTGACTGCTTCTGCCTCCAATAGATTTCCTAAGCACTAGTGTTTGAAGGAACAGCTTAAAAAGAGAATCCTAATGTGATTTCTTTATAATGGGTGTGTTCCTTATCTTATCCTAGTGTCTAAACTCTTCTCCATGGCTGGACCCCCAAATAATATTCCTTTACGTGCTAAGGGGTATCTAGAGAGTGGGATAGGTTTAATAACTACCCTAACCCTAACGCGTACCCTAACCCTAACCCCTACCCTAACCCTAACACGTACCCTAATCCTAACCCGTACCCTAAACCGAGCCCTAACCCTAACACTAACCCTAACCCTAACCCTAACCCATACCCTACGCCGTACCCGAACCCTTCCCCGAACCCATAGCCTAAGCCATACCCTAAGCCTAACCCTAAGCCTAACCCTAACCCTAGGCTACCCTTGACTGCTTCTGCCTCCAATAGATTTCCTAAGCACTAGTGTTTGAAGGAACAGCTTAAAAAGAGAATCCTAATGTGATTTCTTTATAATGGGTGTGTTCCTTATCTTATCCTAGTGTCTAAACTCTTCTCCATGGCTGGACCCCCAAATAATATTCCTTTACGTGCTAAGGGGTATCTAGAGAGTGGGATAGGTTTAATAACTACCCTAACCCTAACGCGTACCCTAACCCTAACCCCTACCCTAACCCTAACACGTACCCTAATCCTAACCCATACCCTGAACCGAGCCCTAACCCTAACACTAACCCTAACCCTAACCCTAACCCATACCCTACGCCGTACCCGAACCCCTCCCCGAACCCGTAGCCTAAGCCGTACCCTAAGCCTAACCCTAAGCCTAACTCTAACCCTAGGCTACCCTTGACTGCTTCTGCCTCCAATAGATTTCCTAAGCACTAGTGTTTGAAGGAACAGCTTAAAAAGAGAATCCTAATGTGATTTCTTTATAATGGGTGTGTTCCTTATCTTATCCTAGTGTCTAAACTCTTCTCCATGGCTGGACCCCCAAATAATATTCCTTTACGTGCTAAGGGGTATCTAGAGAGTGGGATAGGTTTAATAACTACCCTAACCCTAACACGTACCCTAACCCTAACCCCTACCCTAACCCTAACACGTACCCTAATCCTAACCCGTACCCTGAACCGAGCCCTAACCCTAACACTAACCCTAACCCTAACCCTAACCCATACCCTACGCCGTACCCGAACCCGTCCCCGAACCCGTACCCTAAGCCGTACCCTAAGCCTAACCCTAAGCCTAACCCTAACCCTAGGCTACCCTTGACTGCTTCTGCCTCCAGTAGATTTCCTAAGCACTAGTGTTTTAAGGAACGGCTTAAAAACAGAATCTTAATGTGATTTCTTTATAATGGGTGTGTTCCTTATCTTATCCTACTGTCTAAACTCTTCTCCATGGCTGGACCCCCAAATAATATTCCTTTACGTGCTAAGGGGTATCTAGAGAGTGGGATAGGTTTAATAACTACCCTAACCCTAACGCGTACCCTAACCCTAACCCCTACCCTAACCCTAACACGTACCCTAATCCTAACCCGTACCCTAAACTGAGCCCAGCCCTAACACTAACCCTAACCCTAACCCTAACCCATACCCTACACCGTACCCGAACCCCTCCCCGAAACCGTACCCTAAGCCGTACCCTAAGCCTAACCCTAAGCCTAACCCTAACCCTAGGCTACCCTTGACTGCTTCTGCCTCCAATAGATTTCCTAAGCACTAGTGTTTGAAGGAACAGCTTAAAAAGAGAATCCTAATGTGATTTCTTTATAATGGGTGTGTTCCTTATCTTATCCTAGTGTCTAAACTCTTCTCCATGGCTGGACCCCCAAATAATATTCCTTTATGTGCTAAGGGGTATCTAGAGAGTGGGATAGGTTTAATAACTACCCTAACCCTAACGCGTACCCTAACCCTAACCCCTACCCTAACCCTAACCCGTACCCTAATCCTAACCCGTACCCTAAACCGAGCCCTAACCCTAACACTAACCCTAACCCTAACCCTAACCCATACCCTACGCCGTACCCGAACCCCTCCCCGAACCCGTACCCTAAGCCGTACCCTAAGCCTAACCCTAAGCCTAACCCTAACCCTAGGCTACCCTTGACTGCTTCTGCCTCCAATAGATTTCCTAAGCACTAGTGTTTGAAGGAACAGCTTAAAAAGAGAATCCTAATGTGATTTCTTTATAATGGGTGTGTTCCTTATCTTATCCTAGTGTCTAAACTCTTCTCCATGGCTGGACCCCCAAATAATATTCCTTTACGTGCTAAGGGGTATCTAGAGAGTGGGATAGGTTTAATAACTACCCTAACCCTAACGCGTACCCTAACCCTAACCCCTACCCTAACCCTAAAACGTACCCTAATCCTAACCCGTACACTAAACCGAGCCCTAACCCTAACTCAAACCCTAACCCTAACCCTAACCCATACCCTACGCCGTACCCAAACCCCTCCCCGAACCCGTAGCCTAAGCCGTACCCTAAGCCTAACCCTAAGCCTAACCCTAACCCTAGGCTACCCTTGACTGCTTCTGCCTCCAATAGATTTCCTAAGCACTAGTGTTTGAAGGAACAGCTTAAAAAGAGAATCCTAATGTGATTTCTTTATAATGGGTGTGTTCCTTATCTTATCCTAGTGTCTAAACTCTTCTCCATGGCTGGACCCCCAAATAATATTCCTTTACGTGCTAAGGGGTATCTAGAGAGTGGGATAGGTTTAATAACTACCCTAACCCTAACGCGTACCCTAACCCTAACCCCTACCCTAACCCTAACACGTACCCTAATCCTAACCCGTACCCTAAACCGAGCCCTAACCCTAACACGAACCCTAACCCTAACCCTAACCCATACCCTACGCCGTACCCGAACCCCTCCCCGAACCCCTACCCTAAGCCGTACCCTAACCCTAAACCTAAGCCTAACCCTAACCCTAGGCTACCCTTGACTGCTTCTGCCTCCAATAGATTTCCTAAGCACTAGTGTTTTAAGGAACAGCTTAAAAAGAGAATCCTAATGTGATTTCTTTATAATGTATGTGTTCCTTATTTTATCCTAGTGTCTAAACTCTTCTCCATGGCTGGACCCGCAAATAATATTCCTTTACGTGCTAAGGGGTATCTAGAGAGTGGGATAGGTTTAATAACTACCCTAACCCTAACGCGTACCTTAACCCTAACCCCTACCCTAACCCTAACACGTACCCTAATCCTAACCCGTACCCTAAACCGAGCCCTAACCCTAACACTAACCCTAAACCTAACCCTACCCCATACCCTACACCGTACCCGAACCCCTCCCCAAACCCGTACCCTAAGCCGTACCCTAAGCCTAACCCTAAGCCTAACCCTAACCCTAGGCTACCCTTGACTGCTTCTGCCTCCAATAGATTTCCTAAGCACTAGTGTTTGAAGAAACAGCTTAAAAAGAGAATCCTAATGTGATTTCTTTATAATGGGTGTGTTCCTTATCTTATCCTAGTGTCTAAACTCTTCTCCATGGCTGGACCCCCAAATAATATTCCTTTACGTGCTAAGGGGTATCTAGAGAGTGGGATAGGTTTACTAACTACCCTAACCCTAACACGTACCCTAACCCTAACCCCTACCCTAACCCTAACACGTACCCTAATCCTAACCCGTACCCTGAACCGAGCCCTAACCCTAACACTAACCCTAACCCTAACCCTAACCCATACCCTACGCCGTACCCGAACCCCTCCCCGAACCCGTACCCTAAGCCGTACCCTAAGCCTAACCCTAAGCCTAACCCTAACCCTAGGCTACCCTTGACTGCTTCTGCCTCCAATAGATTTCCTAAGCACTAGTGTTTGAAGGAACAGCTTAAAAAGAGAATCCTAATGTGATTTCTTTATAATGGGTGTGTTCCTTATCTTATCCTAGTGTCTAAACTCTTCTCCATGGCTGGACCCCCAAATAATATTCCTTTACGTGCTAAGGGGTATCTAGAGAGTGGGATAGGTTTAATAACTACCCTAACCCTAACGCGTACCCTAACCCTAACCCCTACCCTAACCCTAACACGTACCCTAATCCTAACCCGTACCCTAAACCGAGCCCTAACCCTAACACTAACCCTAACCCTAACCCTAACCCATACCCTACGCCGTACCCGAACCCCTCCCCAAACCCGTAGCCTAAGCCGTACCCTAAGCCTAACCCTAAGCCTAACCCTAACCCTAGGCTACCCTTGACTGCTTCTGCCTCCAATAGATTTCCTAAGCACTAGTGTTTGAAGGAACAGCTTAAAAAGAGAATCCTAATGTGATTTCTTTATAATGGGTGTGTTCCTTATCTTATCCTAGTGTCTAAACTCTTCTCCATGGCTGGACCCCCAAATAATATTCCTTTACGTGCTAAGGGGTATCTAGAGAGTGCGATAGGTTTAATAACTACCCTAACCCTAACACGTACCCTAACCCTAACCCCTACCCTAACCCTAACACGTACCCTAATCCTAACCCGTACCCTGAACCGAGCCCTAACCGTAACACTAACCCTAACCCTAACCCTAACCCATACCCTACGCCGTACCCGAACCCCTCCCCGAACCCGTACCCTAAGCCGTACCCTAAGCCTAACCCTAAGCCTAACCCTAACCCTAGGCTACCCTTGACTGCTTCTGCCTCCAATAGATTTCCTAAGCACTAGTGTTTGAAGGAACAGCTTAAAAAGAGAATCCTAATGTGATTTCTTTATAATGGGTGTGTTCCTTATCTTATCCTAGTGTCTAAACTCTTCTCCATGGCTGGACCCCCAAATAATATTCCTTTACGTGCTAAGGGGTATCTAGAGAGTGGGATAGGTTTAATAACTACCCTAACCCTAACGCGTACCCTAACCCTAACCCCTACCCTAACCCTAACACGTACCCTAATCCTAACCCGTACCCTAAACCGAGCCCTAACCCTAACACTAACCCTAACCCTAACCCTAACCCATACCCTACGCCGTACCCGAACCCTTCCCCGAACCCATAGCCTAAGCCATACCCTAAGCCTAACCCTAAGCCTAACCCTAACCCTAGGCTACCCTTGACTGCTTCTGCCTCCAATAGATTTCCTAAGCACTAGTGTTTGAAGGAACAGCTTAAAAAGAGAATCCTAATGTGATTTCTTTATAATGGGTGTGTTCCTTATCTTATCCTAGTGTCTAAACTCTTCTCCATGGCTGGACCCCCAAATAATATTCCTTTACGTGCTAAGGGGTATCTAGAGAGTGGGATAGGTTTAATAACTACCCTAACCCTAACGCGTACCCTAACCCTAACCCCTACCCTAACCCTAACACGTACCCTAATCCTAACCCATACCCTGAACCGAGCCCTAACCCTAACACTAACCCTAACCCTAACCCTAACCCATACCCTACGCCGTACCCGAACCCCTCCCCGAACCCGTAGCCTAAGCCGTACCCTAAGCCTAACCCTAAGCCTAACTCTAACCCTAGGCTACCCTTGACTGCTTCTGCCTCCAATAGATTTCCTAAGCACTAGTGTTTGAAGGAACAGCTTAAAAAGAGAATCCTAATGTGATTTCTTTATAATGGGTGTGTTCCTTATCTTATCCTAGTGTCTAAACTCTTCTCCATGGCTGGACCCCCAAATAATATTCCTTTACGTGCTAAGGGGTATCTAGAGAGTGGGATAGGTTTAATAACTACCCTAACCCTAACACGTACCCTAACCCTAACCCCTACCCTAACCCTAACACGTACCCTAATCCTAACCCGTACCCTGAACCGAGCCCTAACCCTAACACTAACCCTAACCCTAACCCTAACCCATACCCTACGCCGTACCCGAACCCGTCCCCGAACCCGTACCCTAAGCCGTACCCTAAGCCTAACCCTAAGCCTAACCCTAACCCTAGGCTACCCTTGACTGCTTCTGCCTCCAGTAGATTTCCTAAGCACTAGTGTTTTAAGGAACGGCTTAAAAACAGAATCTTAATGTGATTTCTTTATAATGGGTGTGTTCCTTATCTTATCCTACTGTCTAAACTCTTCTCCATGGCTGGACCCCCAAATAATATTCCTTTACGTGCTAAGGGGTATCTAGAGAGTGGGATAGGTTTAATAACTACCCTAACCCTAACGCGTACCCTAACCCTAACCCCTACCCTAACCCTAACACGTACCCTAATCCTAACCCGTACCCTAAACTGAGCCCAGCCCTAACACTAACCCTAACCCTAACCCTAACCCATACCCTACACCGTACCCGAACCCCTCCCCGAAACCGTACCCTAAGCCGTACCCTAAGCCTAACCCTAAGCCTAACCCTAACCCTAGGCTACCCTTGACTGCTTCTGCCTCCAATAGATTTCCTAAGCACTAGTGTTTGAAGGAACAGCTTAAAAAGAGAATCCTAATGTGATTTCTTTATAATGGGTGTGTTCCTTATCTTATCCTAGTGTCTAAACTCTTCTCCATGGCTGGACCCCCAAATAATATTCCTTTATGTGCTAAGGGGTATCTAGAGAGTGGGATAGGTTTAATAACTACCCTAACCCTAACGCGTACCCTAACCCTAACCCCTACCCTAACCCTAACCCGTACCCTAATCCTAACCCGTACCCTAAACCGAGCCCTAACCCTAACACTAACCCTAACCCTAACCCTAACCCATACCCTACGCCGTACCCGAACCCCTCCCCGAACCCGTACCCTAAGCCGTACCCTAAGCCTAACCCTAAGCCTAACCCTAACCCTAGGCTACCCTTGACTGCTTCTGCCTCCAATAGATTTCCTAAGCACTAGTGTTTGAAGGAACAGCTTAAAAAGAGAATCCTAATGTGATTTCTTTATAATGGGTGTGTTCCTTATCTTATCCTAGTGTCTAAACTCTT
This sequence comes from Balaenoptera ricei, assembly GCF_028023285.1. Taxonomy (NCBI): domain Eukaryota; kingdom Metazoa; phylum Chordata; class Mammalia; order Artiodactyla; family Balaenopteridae; genus Balaenoptera; species Balaenoptera ricei. The sequence goes on from NW_026777718.1 coordinate 87,111, forward strand.
CTCCATGGCTGGACCCCCAAATAATATTCCTTTACGTGCTAAGGGGTATCTAGAGAGTGGGATAGGTTTAATAACTACCCTAACCCTAACGCGTACCCTAACCCTAACCCCTACCCTAACCCTAAAACGTACCCTAATCCTAACCCGTACACTAAACCGAGCCCTAACCCTAACTCAAACCCTAACCCTAACCCTAACCCATACCCTACGCCGTACCCAAACCCCTCCCCGAACCCGTAGCCTAAGCCGTACCCTAAGCCTAACCCTAAGCCTAACCCTAACCCTAGGCTACCCTTGACTGCTTCTGCCTCCAATAGATTTCCTAAGCACTAGTGTTTGAAGGAACAGCTTAAAAAGAGAATCCTAATGTGATTTCTTTATAATGGGTGTGTTCCTTATCTTATCCTAGTGTCTAAACTCTTCTCCATGGCTGGACCCCCAAATAATATTCCTTTACGTGCTAAGGGGTATCTAGAGAGTGGGATAGGTTTAATAACTACCCTAACCCTAACGCGTACCCTAACCCTAACCCCTACCCTAACCCTAAAACGTACCCTAATCCTAACCCGTACACTAAACCGAGCCCTAACCCTAACTCAAACCCTAACCCTAACCCATACCCTACGCCGTACCCGAACCCCTCCCCGAACCCGTACCCTAAGCCGTACCCTAAGCCTAACCCTAAGCCTAACCCTAACCCTAGGCTACCCTTGACTGCTTCTGTCTCCAATAGATTTCCTAAGCACTAGTGTTTGAAGGAACAGCTTAAAAAGAGAATCCTAATGTGATTTCTTTATAATGGTTGTGTTCCTTATCTTATCCTAGTGTCTAACCTCTTCTCCATGGCTGGACCCCCAAATAATATTCCTTTACGTGCTAAGGGGTATCTAGAGAGTGGGATAGGTTTAATAACTACCCTAACCCTAATGCGTACCCTAACCCTAACCCCTACCCTAACCCTAACACGTACCCTAATCCTAACCCGTACCCTAAACCGAGCCCTAACCCTAACACGAACCCTAACCCTAACCCTAACCCATACCCTACGCCGTACCCGAACCCCTCCCCGAACCCCTACCCTAAGCCGTACCCTAACCCTAAACCTAAGCCTAACCCTAACCCTAGGCTACCCTTGACTGCTTCTGCCTCCAATAGATTTCCTAAGCACTAGTGTTTTAAGGAACAGCTTAAAAAGAGAATCCTAATGTGATTTCTTTATAATGTATGTGTTCCTTATTTTATCCTAGTGTCTAAACTCTTCTCCATGGCTGGACCCGCAAATAATATTCCTTTACGTGCTAAGGGGTATCTAGAGAGTGGGATAGGTTTAATAACTACCCTAACCCTAACGCGTACCTTAACCCTAACCCCTACCCTAACCCTAACACGTACCCTAATCCTATCCCGTACCCTAAACCGAGCCCTAACCCTAACACTAACCCTAAACCTAACCCTACCCCATACCCTACACCGTACCCGAACCCCTCCCCAAACCCGTACCCTAAGCCGTACCCTAAGCCTAACCCTAAGCCTAACCCTAACCCTAGGCTACCCTTGACTGCTTCTGCCTCCAATAGATTTCCTAAGCACTAGTGTTTGAAGGAACAGCTTAAAAAGAGAATCCTAATGTGATTTCTTTATAATGGGTGTGTTCCTTATCTTATCCTAGTGTCTAAACTCTTCTCCATGGCTGGACCCCCAAATAATATTCCTTTACGTGCTAAGGGGTATCTAGAGAGTGGGATAGGTTTAATAACTACCCTAACCCTAACGCGTACCCTAACCCTAACCCCTACCCTAACCCTAACACGTACCCTAATCCTAACCCGTACCCTAAACCGAGCCCTAACCCTAACACGAACCCTAACCCTAACCCTAACCCATACCCTACGCCGTACCCGAACCCCTCCCCGAACCCCTACCCTAAGCCGTACCCTAACCCTAAACCTAAGCCTAACCCTAACCCTAGGCTACCCTTGACTGCTTCTGCCTCCAATAGATTTCCTAAGCACTAGTGTTTTAAGGAACAGCTTAAAAAGAGAATCCTAATGTGATTTCTTTATAATGTATGTGTTCCTTATTTTATCCTAGTGTCTAAACTCTTCTCCATGGCTGGACCCGCAAATAATATTCCTTTACGTGCTAAGGGGTATCTAGAGAGTGGGATAGGTTTAATAACTACCCTAACCCTAACGCGTACCTTAACCCTAACCCCTACCCTAACCCTAACACGTACCCTAATCCTAACCCGTACCCTAAACCGAGCCCTAACCCTAACACTAACCCTAAACCTAACCCTACCCCATACCCTACACCGTACCCGAACCCCTCCCCAAACCCGTACCCTAAGCCGTACCCTAAGCCTAACCCTAAGCCTAACCCTAACCCTAGGCTACCCTTGACTGCTTCTGCCTCCAATAGATTTCCTAAGCACTAGTGTTTGAAGAAACAGCTTAAAAAGAGAATCCTAATGTGATTTCTTTATAATGGGTGTGTTCCTTATCTTATCCTAGTGTCTAAACTCTTCTCCATGGCTGGACCCCCAAATAATATTCCTTTACGTGCTAAGGGGTATCTAGAGAGTGGGATAGGTTTACTAACTACCCTAACCCTAACACGTACCCTAACCCTAACCCCTACCCTAACCCTAACACGTACCCTAATCCTAACCCGTACCCTGAACCGAGCCCTAACCCTAACACTAACCCTAACCCTAACCCTAACCCATACCCTACGCCGTACCCGAACCCCTCCCCGAACCCGTACCCTAAGCCGTACCCTAAGCCTAACCCTAAGCCTAACCCTAACCCTAGGCTACCCTTGACTGCTTCTGCCTCCAATAGATTTACTAAGCACTAGTGTTTGAAGGAACAGCTTAAAAAGAGAATCCTAATGTGATTTCTTTATAATGGGTGTGTTCCTTATCTTATCCTAGTGTCTAAACTCTTCTCCATGGCTGGACCCCCAAATAATATTCCTTTACGTGCTAAGGGGTATCTAGAGAGTGGGATAGGTTTAATAACTACCCTAACCCTAACGCGTACCCTAACCCTAACCCCTACCCTAACCCTAACACGTACCCTAATCCTAACCCGTACCCTAAACCGAGCCCTAACCCTAACACTAACCCTAACCCTAACCCTAACCCATACCCTACGCCGTACCCGAACCCCTCCCCAAACCCGTAGCCTAAGCCGTACCCTAAGCCTAACCCTAAGCCTAACCCTAACCCTAGGCTACCCTTGACTGCTTCTGCCTCCAATAGATTTCCTAAGCACTAGTGTTTGAAGGAACAGCTTAAAAAGAGAATCCTAATGTGATTTCTTTATAATGGGTGTGTTCCTTATCTTATCCTAGTGTCTAAACTCTTCTCCATGGCTGGACCCCCAAATAATATTCCTTTACGTGCTAAGGGGTATCTAGAGAGTGCGATAGGTTTAATAACTACCCTAACCCTAACACGTACCCTAACCCTAACCCCTACCCTAACCCTAACACGTACCCTAATCCTAACCCGTACCCTGAACCGAGCCCTAACCGTAACACTAACCCTAACCCTAACCCTAACCCATACCCTACGCCGTACCCGAACCCCTCCCCGAACCCGTACCCTAAGCCGTACCCTAAGCCTAACCCTAAGCCTAACCCTAACCCTAGGCTACCCTTGACTGCTTCTGCCTCCAATAGATTTCCTAAGCACTAGTGTTTGAAGGAACAGCTTAAAAAGAGAATCCTAATGTGATTTCTTTATAATGGGTGTGTTCCTTATCTTATCCTAGTGTCTAAACTCTTCTCCATGGCTGGACCCCCAAATAATATTCCTTTACGTGCTAAGGGGTATCTAGAGAGTGGGATAGGTTTAATAACTACCCTAACCCTAACGCGTACCCTAACCCTAACCCCTACCCTAACCCTAACACGTACCCTAATCCTAACCCGTACCCTAAACCGAGCCCTAACCCTAACACTAACCCTAACCCTAACCCTAACCCATACCCTACGCCGTACCCGAACCCTTCCCCGAACCCATAGCCTAAGCCATACCCTAAGCCTAACCCTAAGCCTAACCCTAACCCTAGGCTACCCTTGACTGCTTCTGCCTCCAATAGATTTCCTAAGCACTAGTGTTTGAAGGAACAGCTTAAAAAGAGAATCCTAATGTGATTTCTTTATAATGGGTGTGTTCCTTATCTTATCCTAGTGTCTAAACTCTTCTCCATGGCTGGACCCCCAAATAATATTCCTTTACGTGCTAAGGGGTATCTAGAGAGTGGGATAGGTTTAATAACTACCCTAACCCTAACGCGTACCCTAACCCTAACCCCTACCCTAACCCTAACACGTACCCTAATCCTAACCCATACCCTGAACCGAGCCCTAACCCTAACACTAACCCTAACCCTAACCCTAACCCATACCCTACGCCGTACCCGAACCCCTCCCCGAACCCGTAGCCTAAGCCGTACCCTAAGCCTAACCCTAAGCCTAACTCTAACCCTAGGCTACCCTTGACTGCTTCTGCCTCCAATAGATTTCCTAAGCACTAGTGTTTGAAGGAACAGCTTAAAAAGAGAATCCTAATGTGATTTCTTTATAATGGGTGTGTTCCTTATCTTATCCTAGTGTCTAAACTCTTCTCCATGGCTGGACCCCCAAATAATATGCCTTTACGTGCTAAGGGGTATCTAGAGAGTGGGATAGGTTTAATAACTACCCTAACCCTAACACGTACCCTAACCCTAACCCCTACCCTAACCCTAACACGTACCCTAATCCTAACCCGTACCCTGAACCGAGCCCTAACCCTAACACTAACCCTAACCCTAACCCTAACCCATACCCTACGCCGTACCCGAACCCGTCCCCGAACCCGTACCCTAAGCCGTACCCTAAGCCTAACCCTAAGCCTAACCCTAACCCTAGGCTACCCTTGACTGCTTCTGCCTCCAGTAGATTTCCTAAGCACTAGTGTTTTAAGGAACGGCTTAAAAACAGAATCTTAATGTGATTTCTTTATAATGGGTGTGTTCCTTATCTTATCCTACTGTCTAAACTCTTCTCCATGGCTGGACCCCCAAATAATATTCCTTTACGTGCTAAGGGGTATCTAGAGAGTGGGATAGGTTTAATAACTACCCTAACCCTAACGCGTACCCTAACCCTAACCCCTACCCTAACCCTAACACGTACCCTAATCCTAACCCGTACCCTAAACTGAGCCCAGCCCTAACACTAACCCTAACCCTAACCCTAACCCATACCCTACACCGTACCCGAACCCCTCCCCGAAACCGTACCCTAAGCCGTACCCTAAGCCTAACCCTAAGCCTAACCCTAACCCTAGGCTACCCTTGACTGCTTCTGCCTCCAATAGATTTCCTAAGCACTAGTGTTTGAAGGAACAGCTTAAAAAGAGAATCCTAATGTGATTTCTTTATAATGGGTGTGTTCCTTATCTTATCCTAGTGTCTAAACTCTTCTCCATGGCTGGACCCCCAAATAATATTCCTTTATGTGCTAAGGGGTATCTAGAGAGTGGGATAGGTTTAATAACTACCCTAACCCTAACGCGTACCCTAACCCTAACCCCTACCCTAACCCTAACCCGTACCCTAATCCTAACCCGTACCCTAAACCGAGCCCTAACCCTAACACTAACCCTAACCCTAACCCTAACCCATACCCTACGCCGTACCCGAACCCCTCCCCGAACCCGTACCCTAAGCCGTACCCTAAGCCTAACCCTAAGCCTAACCCTAACCCTAGGCTACCCTTGACTGCTTCTGCCTCCAATAGATTTCCTAAGCACTAGTGTTTGAAGGAACAGCTTAAAAAGAGAATCCTAATGTGATTTCTTTATAATGGGTGTGTTCCTTATCTTATCCTAGTGTCTAAACTCTTCTCCATGGCTGGACCCCCAAATAATATTCCTTTACGTGCTAAGGGGTATCTAGAGAGTGGGATAGGTTTAATAACTACCCTAACCCTAACGCGTACCCTAACCCTAACCCCTACCCTAACCCTAAAACGTACCCTAATCCTAACCCGTACACTAAACCGAGCCCTAACCCTAACTCAAACCCTAACCCTAACCCTAACCCATACCCTACGCCGTACCCAAACCCCTCCCCGAACCCGTAGCCTAAGCCGTACCCTAAGCCTAACCCTAAGCCTAACCCTAACCCTAGGCTACCCTTGACTGCTTCTGCCTCCAATAGATTTCCTAAGCACTAGTGTTTGAAGGAACAGCTTAAAAAGAGAATCCTAATGTGATTTCTTTATAATGGGTGTGTTCCTTATCTTATCCTAGTGTCTAAACTCTTCTCCATGGCTGGACCCCCAAATAATATTCCTTTACGTGCTAAGGGGTATCTAGAGAGTGGGATAGGTTTAATAACTACCCTAACCCTAACGCGTACCCTAACCCTAACCCCTACCCTAACCCTAAAACGTACCCTAATCCTAACCCGTACACTAAACCGAGCCCTAACCCTAACTCAAACCCTAACCCTAACCCATACCCTACGCCGTACCCGAACCCCTCCCCGAACCCGTACCCTAAGCCGTACCCTAAGCCTAACCCTAAGCCTAACCCTAACCCTAGGCTACCCTTGACTGCTTCTGTCTCCAATAGATTTCCTAAGCACTAGTGTTTGAAGGAACAGCTTAAAAAGAGAATCCTAATGTGATTTCTTTATAATGGTTGTGTTCCTTATCTTATCCTAGTGTCTAACCTCTTCTCCATGGCTGGACCCCCAAATAATATTCCTTTACGTGCTAAGGGGTATCTAGAGAGTGGGATAGGTTTAATAACTACCCTAACCCTAATGCGTACCCTAACCCTAACCCCTACCCTAACCCTAACACGTACCCTAATCCTAACCCGTACCCTAAACCGAGCCCTAACCCTAACACGAACCCTAACCCTAACCCTAACCCATACCCTACGCCGTACCCGAACCCCTCCCCGAACCCCTACCCTAAGCCGTACCCTAACCCTAAACCTAAGCCTAACCCTAACCCTAGGCTACCCTTGACTGCTTCTGCCTCCAATAGATTTCCTAAGCACTAGTGTTTTAAGGAACAGCTTAAAAAGAGAATCCTAATGTGATTTCTTTATAATGTATGTGTTCCTTATTTTATCCTAGTGTCTAAACTCTTCTCCATGGCTGGACCCGCAAATAATATTCCTTTACGTGCTAAGGGGTATCTAGAGAGTGGGATAGGTTTAATAACTACCCTAACCCTAACGCGTACCTTAACCCTAACCCCTACCCTAACCCTAACACGTACCCTAATCCTAACCCGTACCCTAAACCGAGCCCTAACCCTAACACTAACCCTAAACCTAACCCTACCCCATACCCTACACCGTACCCGAACCCCTCCCCAAACCCGTACCCTAAGCCGTACCCTAAGCCTAACCCTAAGCCTAACCCTAACCCTAGGCTACCCTTGACTGCTTCTGCCTCCAATAGATTTCCTAAGCACTAGTGTTTGAAGAAACAGCTTAAAAAGAGAATCCTAATGTGATTTCTTTATAATGGGTGTGTTCCTTATCTTATCCTAGTGTCTAAACTCTTCTCCATGGCTGGACCCCCAAATAATATTCCTTTACGTGCTAAGGGGTATCTAGAGAGTGGGATAGGTTTACTAACTACCCTAACCCTAACACGTACCCTAACCCTAACCCCTACCCTAACCCTAACACGTACCCTAATCCTAACCCGTACCCTGAACCGAGCCCTAACCCTAACACTAACCCTAACCCTAACCCTAACCCATACCCTACGCCGTACCCGAACCCCTCCCCGAACCCGTACCCTAAGCCGTACCCTAAGCCTAACCCTAAGCCTAACCCTAACCCTAGGCTACCCTTGACTGCTTCTGCCTCCAATAGATTTCCTAAGCATTAGTGTTTGAACGAACAGCTTAAAAAGAGAATCCTAATGTGATTTCTTTATAATGGGTGTGTTCCTTATCTTATCCTAGTGTCTAAACTCTTCTCCATGGCTGGACCCCCAAATAATATTCCTTTACGTGCTAAGGTGTATCTAGAGAGTGGGATAGGTTTAATAACTACCCTAACCCTAACGCGTACCCTAACCCTAACCCCTACCCTAACCCTAACACGTACCCTAATCCTAACCCGTACCCTAAACCGAGCCCTAACCCTAACACTAACCCTAACCCTAACCCTAACCCATACCCTACGCCGTACCCGAACCCCTCCCTAAACCCGTAGCCTAAGCCGTACCCTAAGCCTAACCCTAAGCCTAACCCTAACCCTAGGCTACCCTTGACTGCTTCTGCCTCCAATAGATTTCCTAAGCACTAGTGTTTGAAGGAACAGCTTAAAAAGAGAATCCTAATGTGATTTCTTTATAATGGGTGTGTTCCTTATCTTATCCTAGTGTCTAAACTCTTCTCCATGGCTGGACCCCCAAATAATATTCCTTTACGTGCTAAGGGGTATCTAGAGAGTGCGATAGGTTTAATAACTACCCTAACCCTAACACGTACCCTAACCCTAACCCCTACCCTAACCCTAACACGTACCCTAATCCTAACCCGTACCCTGAACCGAGCCCTAACCGTAACACTAACCCTAACCCTAACCCTAACCCATACCCTACGCCGTACCCGAACCCCTCCCCGAACCCGTACCCTAAGCCGTACCCTAAGCCTAACCCTAAGCCTAACCCTAACCCTAGGCTACCCTTGACTGCTTCTGCCTCCAATAGATTTCCTAAGCACTAGTGTTTGAAGGAACAGCTTAAAAAGAGAATCCTAATGTGATTTCTTTATAATGGGTGTGTTCCTTATCTTATCTTAGTGTCTAAACTCTTCTCCATGGCTGGACCCCCAAATAATATTCCTTTACGTGCTAAGGGGTATCTAGAGAGTGGGATAGGTTTAATAACTACCCTAACCCTAACGCGTACCCTAACCCTAACCCCTACCCTAACCCTAACACGTACCCTAATCCTAACCCGTACCCTAAACCGAGCCCTAACCCTAACACTAACCCTAACCCTAACCCTAACCCATACCCTACGCCGTACCCGAACCCTTCCCCGAACCCATAGCCTAAGCCATACCCTAAGCCTAACCCTAAGCCTAACCCTAACCCTAGGCTACCCTTGACTGCTTCTGCCTCCAATAGATTTCCTAAGCACTAGTGTTTGAAGGAACAGCTTAAAAAGAGAATCCTAATGTGATTTCTTTATAATGGGTGTGTTCCTTATCTTATCCTAGTGTCTAAACTCTTCTCCATGGCTGGACCCCCAAATAATATTCCTTTACGTGCTAAGGGGTATCTAGAGAGTGGGATAGGTTTAATAACTACCCTAACCCTAACACGTAACCTAACCCTAACCCCTACCCTAACCCTAACACGTACCATAATCCTAACCCGTACCCTGAACCGAGCCCTAACCCTAACACTAACCCTAACCCTAACCCTAACCCATACCCTACGCCGTACCCGAACCCCTCCCTGAACCCGTACCCTAAGCCGTACCCTAAGCCTAACCCTAAGCCTAACCCTAACCCTAGGCTACCCTTGACTGCTTCTGCCTCCAATAGATTTCCTAAGCACTAGTGTTTTAAGGAACGGCTTAAAAACAGAATCCTAATGTGATTTCTTTATAATGGGTGTGTTCCTTATCTTATCCTAGTGTCTAAACTCTTCTCCATGGCTGGACCCGCAAATAATATTCCTTTACGTGCTAAGGGGTATCTAGAGAGTGGGATAGGTTTAATAACTACCCTAACCCTAATGCGTACCCTAACCCTAACCCCTACCCTAACCCTAAAACGTACCCTAATCCTAACCCGTACACTAAACCGAGCCCTAACCCTAACTCAAACCCTAACCCTAACCCATACCCTACGCCGTACCCGAACCCCTCCCCGAACCCGTACCCTAAGCCGTACCCTAAGCCTAACCCTAAGCCTAACCCTAACCCTAGGCTACCCTTGACTGCTTCTGTCTCCAATAGATTTCCTAAGCACTAGTGTTTGAAGGAACAGCTTAAAAAGAGAATCCTAATGTGATTTCTTTATAATGGGTGTGTTCCTTATCTTATCCTAGTGTCTAACCTCTTCTCCATGGCTGGACCCCCAAATAATATTCCTTTACGTGCTAAGGGGTATCTAGAGAGTGGGATAGGTTTAATAACTACCCTAACCCTAACGCGTACCTTAACCCTAACCCCTACCCTAACCCTAACACGTACCCTAATCCTAACCCGTACCCTAAACCGAGCCCTAACCCTAACACTAACCCTAAACCTAACCCTACCCCATACCCTACACCGTACCCGAACCCCTCCCCAAACCCGTACCCTAAGCCGTACCCTAAGCCTAACCCTAAGCCTAACCCTAACCCTAGGCTACCCTTGACTGCTTCTGCCTCCAATAGATTTCCTAAGCACTAGTGTTTGAAGAAACAGCTTAAAAAGAGAATCCTAATGTGATTTCTTTATAATGGGTGTGTTCCTTATCTTATCCTAGTGTCTAAACTCTTCTCCATGGCTGGACCCCCAAATAATATTCCTTTACGTGCTAAGGGGTATCTAGAGAGTGGGATAGGTTTACTAACTACCCTAACCCTAACACGTACCCTAACCCTAACCCCTACCCTAACCCTAACACGTACCCTAATCCTAACCCGTACCCTGAACCGAGCCCTAACCCTAACACTAACCCTAACCCTAACCCTAACCCATACCCTACGCCGTACCCGAACCCCTCCCCGAACCCGTACCCTAAGCCGTACCCTAAGCCTAACCCTAAGCCTAACCCTAACCCTAGGCTACCCTTGACTGCTTCTGCCTCCAATAGATTTCCTAAGCACTAGTGTTTGAAGGAACAGCTTAAAAAGAGAATCCTAATGTGATTTCTTTATAATGGGTGTGTTCCTTATCTTATCCTAGTGTCTAAACTCTTCTCCATGGCTGGACCCCCAAATAATATTCCTTTACGTGCTAAGGGGTATCTAGAGAGTGGGATAGGTTTAATAACTACCCTAACCCTAACGCGTACCCTAACCCTAACCCCTACCCTAACCCTAACACGTACCCTAATCCTAACCCGTACCCTAAACCGAGCCCTAACCCTAACACTAACCCTAACCCTAACCCTAACCCATACCCTACGCCGTACCCGAACCCCTCCCCAAACCCGTAGCCTAAGCCGTACCCTAAGCCTAACCCTAAGCCTAACCCTAACCCTAGGCTACCCTTGACTGCTTCTGCCTCCAATAGATTTCCTAAGCACTAGTGTTTGAAGGAACAGCTTAAAAAGAGAATCCTAATGTGATTTCTTTATAATGGGTGTGTTCCTTATCTTATCCTAGTGTCTAAACTCTTCTCCATGGCTGGACCCCCAAATAATATTCCTTTACGTGCTAAGGGGTATCTAGAGAGTGGGATAGGTTTAATAACTACCCTAACCCTAACACGTACCCTAACCCTAACCCCTACCCTAACCCTAACACGTACCCTAATCCTAACCCGTAACCTGAACCGAGCCCTAACCCTAACACTAACCCTAACCCTAACCCTAACCCATACCCTACGCCGTACCCGAACCCCTCCCCGAACCCGTACCCTAAGCCGTACCCTAAGCCTAACCCTAAGCCTAACCCTAACCCTAGGCTACCCTTGACTGCTTCTGCCTCCAATAGATTTCCTAAGCACTAGTGTTTGAAGGAACAGCTTAAAAAGAGAATCCTAATGTGATTTCTTTATAATGGGTGTGTTCCTTATCTTATCCTAGTGTCTAAACTCTTCTCCATGGCTGGACCCCCAAATAATATTCCTTTACGTGCTAAGGGGTATCTAGAGAGTGGGATAGGTTTAATAACTACCCTAACCCTAACGCGTACCCTAACCCTAACCCCTACCCTAACCCTAACACGTACCCTAATCCTAACCCGTACCCTAAACAGAGCCCTAACCCTAACACTAACCCTAACCCTAACCCTAACCCATACCCTACGCCGTACCCGAACCCTTCCCCGAACCCATAGCCTAAGCCATACCCTAAGCCTAACCCTAAGCCTAACCCTAACCCTAGGCTACCCTTGACTGCTTCTGCCTCCAATAGATTTCCTAAGCACTAGTGTTTGAAGGAACAGCTTAAAAAGAGAATCCTAATGTGATTTCTTTATAATGGGTGTGTTCCTTATCTTATCCTAGTGTCTAAACTCTTCTCCATGGCTGGACCCCCAAATAATATTCCTTTACGTGCTAAGGGGTATCTAGAGAGTGGGATAGGTTTAATAACTACCCTAACCCTAACACGTAACCTAACCCTAACCCCTACCCTAACCCTAACACGTACCATAATCCTAACCCGTACCCTGAACCGAGCCCTAACCCTAACACTAACCCTAACCCTAACCCTAACCCATACCCTACGCCGTACCCGAACCCCTCCCTGAACCCGTACCCTAAGCCGTACCCTAAGCCTAACCCTAAGCCTAACCCTAACCCTAGGCTACCCTTGACTGCTTCTGCCTCCAATAGATTTCCTAAGCACTAGTGTTTTAAGGAACGGCTTAAAAACAGAATCCTAATGTGATTTCTTTATAATGGGTGTGTTCCTTATCTTATCCTAGTGTCTAAACTCTTCTCCATGGCTGGACCCGCAAATAATATTCCTTTACGTTCTAAGGGGTATCTAGAGAGTGGGATAGGTTTACTAACTACCCTAACCCTAATGCGTACCCTAACCCTAACCCCTACCCTAACCCTAACACGTACCCTAATCCTAACCCGTACCCTAAACCGAGCCCTAACCCTAACACGAACCCTAACCCTAACCCTAACCCATACCCTACGCCGTACCCGAACCCCTCCCCGAACCCCTACCCTAAGCCGTACCCTAACCCTAACCCTAAGCCTAACCCTAACCCTAGGCTACCCTTGACTGCTTCTGCCTCCAATAGATTTCCTAAGCACTAGTGTTTGAAGAAACAGCTTAAAAAGAGAATCCTAATGTGATTTCTTTATAATGGGTGTGTTCCTTATCTTATCCTAGTGTCTAAACTCTTCTCCATGGCTGGACCCCCAAATAATATTCCTTTACGTGCTAAGGGGTATCTAGAGAGTGGGATAGGTTTACTAACTACCCTAACCCTAACACGTACCCTAACCCTAACCCCTACCCTAACCCTAACACGTACCATAATCCTAACCCGTACCCTGAACCGAGCCCTAACCCTAACACGAACCCTAACCCTAACCCTAACCCATACCCTACGCCGTACCCGAACCCCTCCCCGAACCCGTACCCTAAGCCGTACCCTAAGCCTAACCCTAAGCCTAACCCTAACCCTAGGCTACCCTTGACTGCTTCTGCCTCCAATAGATTTCCTAAGCACTAGTGTTTGAAGGAACAGCTTAAAAAGAGAATCCTAATGTGATTTCTTTATAATGGGTGTGTTCCTTATCTTATCCTAGTGTCTAAACTCTTCTCCATGGCTGGACCCGCAAATAATATTCCTTTACGTGCTAAGGGGTATCTAGAGAGTGGGATAGGTTTAATAACTACCCTAACCCTAACGCGTACCCTAACCCTAACCCCTACCCTAACCCTAACACGTACCCTAATCCTAACCCATACCCTGAACCGAGCCCTAACCCTAACACTAACCCTAACCCTAACCCTAACCCATACCCTACGCCGTACCCGAACCCCTCCCCGAACCCGTAGCCTAAGCCGTACCCTAAGCCTAACCCTAAGCCTAACTCTAACCCTAGGCTACCCTTGACTGCTTCTGCCTCCAATAGATTTCCTAAGCACTAGTGTTTGAAGGAACAGCTTAAAAAGAGAATCCTAATGTGATTTCTTTATAATGGGTGTGTTCCTTATCTTATCCTAGTGTCTAAACTCTTCTCCATGGCTGGACCCCCAAATAATATTCCTTTACGTGCTAAGGGGTATCTAGAGAGTGGGATAGGTTTAATAACTACCCTAACCCTAACACGTACCCTAACCCTAACCCCTACCCTAACCCTAACACGTACCCTAATCCTAACCCGTACCCTGAACCGAGCCCTAACCCTAACACTAACCCTAACCCTAACCCTAACCCATACCCTACGCCGTACCCGAACCCCTCCCCGAACCCGTACCCTAAGCCGTACCCTAAGCCTAACCCTAAGCCTAACCCTAACCCTAGGCTACCCTTGACTGCTTCTGTCTCCAGTAGATTTCCTAAGCACTAGTGTTTTAAGGAACGGCTTAAAAACAGAATCTTAATGTGATTTCTTTATAATGGGTGTGTTCCTTATCTTATCCTACTGTCTAAACTCTTCTCCATGGCTGGACCCCCAAATAATATTCCTTTACGTGCTAAGGGGTATCTAGAGAGTGGGATAGGTTTAATAACTACCCTAACCCTAACGCGTACCCTAACCCTAACCCCTACCCTAACCCTAACACGTACCCTAATCCTAACCCGTACCCTAAACTGAGCCCAGCCCTAACACTAACCCTAACCCTAACCCTAACCCATACCCTACACCGTACCCGAACCCCTCCCCGAAACCGTACCCTAAGCCGTACCCTAAGCCTAACCCTAAGCCTAACCCTAACCCTAGGCTACCCTTGACTGCTTCTGCCTCCAATAGATTTCCTAAGCACTAGTGTTTGAAGGAACAGCTTAAAAAGAGAATCCTAATGTGATTTCTTTATAATGGGTGTGTTCCTTATCTTATCCTAGTGTCTAAACTCTTCTCCATGGCTGGACCCCCAAATAATATTCCTTTATGTGCTAAGGGGTATCTAGAGAGTGGGATAGGTTTAATAACTGCCCTAACCCTAACGCGTACCCTAACCCTAACCCCTACCCTAACCCTAACCCGTACCCTAATCCTAACCCGTACCCTAAACCGAGCCCTAACCCTAACACTAACCCTAACCCTAACCCTAACCCATACCCTACGCCGTACCCGAACCCCTCCCCGAACCCGTACCCTAAGCCGTACCCTAAGCCTAACCCTAAGCCTAACCCTAACCCTAGGCTACCCTTGACTGCTTCTGCCTCCAGTAGATTTCCTAAGCACTAGTGTTTTAAGGAACGGCTTAAAAACAGAATCTTAATGTGATTTCTTTATAATGGGTGTGTTCCTTATCTTATCCTACTGTCTAAACTCTTCTCCATGGCTGGACCCCCAAATAATATTCCTTTACGTGCTAAGGGGTATCTAGAGAGTGGGATAGGTTTAATAACTACCCTAACCCTAACGCGTACCCTAACCCTAACCCCTACCCTAACCCTAACACGTACCCTAATCCTAACCCGTACCCTAAACTGAGCCCAGCCCTAACACTAACCCTAACCCTAACCCTAACCCATACCCTACACCGTACCCGAACCCCTCCCCGAAACCGTACCCTAAGCCGTACCCTAAGCCTAACCCTAAGCCTAACCCTAACCCTAGGCTACCCTTGACTGCTTCTGCCTCCAATAGATTTCCTAAGCACTAGTGTTTGAAGGAACAGCTTAAAAAGAGAATCCTAATGTGATTTCTTTATAATGGGTGTGTTCCTTATCTTATCCTAGTGTCTAAACTCTTCTCCATGGCTGGACCCCCAAATAATATTCCTTTATGTGCTAAGGGGTATCTAGAGAGTGGGATAGGTTTAATAACTACCCTAACCCTAACGCGTACCCTAACCCTAACCCCTACCCTAACCCTAACCCGTACCCTAATCCTAACCCGTACCCTAAACCGAGCCCTAACCCTAACACTAACCCTAACCCTAACCCTAACCCATACCCTACGCCGTACCCGAACCCCTCCCCGAACCCGTACCCTAAGCCGTACCCTAAGCCTAACCCTAACCCTAGGCTACCCTTGACTGCTTCTGCCTCCAATAGATTTCCTAAGCACTAGTGTTTGAAGGAACAGCTTAAAAAGAGAATCCTAATGTGATTTCTTTATAATGGGTGTGTTCCTTATCTTATCCTAGTGTCTAAACTCTTCTCCATGGCTGGACCCCCAAATAATATTCCTTTACGTGCTAAGGGGTATCTAGAGAGTGGGATAGGTTTAATAACTACCCTAACCCTAACGCGTACCCTAACCCTAACCCCTACCCTAACCCTAAAACGTACCCTAATCCTAACCCGTACACTAAACCGAGCCCTAACCCTAACTCAAACCCTAACCCTAACCCTAACCCATACCCTACGCCGTACCCGAACCCCTCCCCGAACCCGTAGCCTAAGCCGTACCCTAAGCCTAACCCTAAGCCTAACCCTAACCCTAGGCTACCCTTGACTGCTTCTGCCTCCAATAGATTTCCTAAGCACTAGTGTTTGAAGGAACAGCTTAAAAAGAGAATCCTAATGTGATTTCTTTATAATGGGTGTGTTCCTTATCTTATCCTAGTGTCTAAACTCTTCTCCATGGCTGGACCCCCAAATAATATTCCTTTACGTGCTAAGGGGTATCTAGAGAGTGGGATAGGTTTAATAACTACCCTAACCCTAACGCGTACCCTAACCCTAACCCCTACCCTAACCCTAAAACGTACCCTAATCCTAACCCGTACACTAAACCGAGCCCTAACCCTAACTCAAACCCTAACCCTAACCCATACCCTACGCCGTACCCGAACCCCTCCCCGAACCCGTACCCTAAGCCGTACCCTAAGCCTAACCCTAAGCCTAACCCTAACCCTAGGCTACCCTTGACTGCTTCTGTCTCCAATAGATTTCCTAAGCACTAGTGTTTGAAGGAACAGCTTAAAAAGAGAATCCTAATGTGATTTCTTTATAATGGGTGTGTTCCTTATCTTATCCTAGTGTCTAACCTCTTCTCCATGGCTGGACCCCCAAATAATATTCCTTTACGTGCTAAGGGGTATCTAGAGAGTGGGATAGGTTTAATAACTACCCTAACCCTAATGCGTACCCTAACCCTAACCCCTACCCTAACCCTAACACGTACCCTAATCCTAACCCGTACCCTAAACCGAGCCCTAACCCTAACACGAACCCTAACCCTAACCCTAACCCATACCCTACGCCGTACCCGAACCCCTCCCCGAACCCGTACCCTAAGCCGTACCCTAAGCCTAACCCTAACCCTAGGCTACCCTTGACTGCTTCTGCCTCCAATAGATTTCCTAAGCACTAGTGTTTGAAGGAACAGCTTAAAAAGAGAATCCTAATGTGATTTCTTTATAATGGGTGTGTTCCTTATCTTATCCTAGTGTCTAAACTCTTCTCCATGGCTGGACCCCCAAATAATATTCCTTTACGTGCTAAGGGGTATCTAGAGAGTGGGATAGGTTTAATAACTACCCTAACCCTAACGCGTACCCTAACCCTAACCCCTACCCTAACCCTAACACGTACCCTAATCCTAACCCGTACCCTAAACCGAGCCCTAACCCTAACACTAACCCTAACCCTAACCCTAACCCATACCCTACGCCGTACCCGAACCCCTCCCCGAACCCGTAGCCTAAGCCGTACCCTAAGCCTAACCCTAAGCCTAACCCTAACCCTAGGCTACCCTTGACTGCTTCTGCCTCCAATAGATTTCCTAAGCACTAGTGTTTGAAGGAACAGCTTAAAAAGAGAATCCTAATGTGATTTCTTTCTAATGGGTGTGTTCCTTATCTTATCCTAGTGTCTAAACTCTTCTCCATGGCTGGACCCCCAAATAATATTCCTTTACGTGCTAAGGGGTATCTAGAGAGTGGGATAGGTTTAATAACTACCCTAACCCTAACACGTACCCTAACCCTAACCCCTACCCTAACCCTAACACGTACCCTAATCCTAACCCGTACCCTGAACCAAGCCCTAACCCTAACACTAACCCTAACCCTAACCCTAACCCATACCCTACGCCGTACCCGAACCCCTCCCCGAACCCGTACTCTAAGCCGTACCCTAAGCCTAACACTAAGCCTAACCCTAACCCTAGGCTACCCTTGACTGCTTCTGTCTCCAATAGATTTCCTAAGCACTAGTGTTTTAAGGAACAGCTTAAAAAGGGAATCCTAATGTGATTTCTTTATAATGGGTGTGTTCCTTATCTTATCCTAGTGTCTAAACTCTTCTCCATGGCTGGACCCCCAAATAATATTCCTTTACGTGCTAAGGGGTATCTAGAAAGTGGGATAGGTTTAATAACTACCCTAACCCTAACGCGTACCCTAACCCTAACCCCTACCCTAACCCTAACACGTACCCTAATCGTAACCCGTACCCTAAACCGAGCCCTAACCCTAACACGAACCCTAACCCTAACCCTAACCCATACCCTACGCCGTACCCGAACCCCTCCCCGAACCCCTACCCTAAGCCGTACCCTAAGCCTAACCCTAAGCCTAACCCTAACCCTAGGCTACCCTTGACTGCTTCTGCCTCCAATAGATTTCCTAAGCACTAGTGTTTTAAGGAACAGTTAAAAAGAGAATCCTAATGTGATTTCTTTATAAAGTATGTGTTCCTTATTTTATCCTAGTGTCTAAACTCTTCTCCATGGCTGGACCCTCAAATAATATTCCTTTACGTGCTAAGGGGTATCTAGAGAGTGGGATAGGTTTAATAACTACCCTAACCCTAACGCGTACCCTAACCCTAACCACTACCATAACCCTAACACGTACCCTAATCCTAACCCGTAACCTATACCGAGCCCTAACCCTAACACTAACCCTAACCCTAACCCTAACCCATACCCTACGCCGTACCCGAACCCCTCCCCGAACCCGTACCCTAAGCCGTACCCTAAGCCTAACCCTAAGCCTAACCCTAACCCTAGGCTACCCTTGACTGCTTCTGCCTCCAATAGATTTCCTAAGCACTAGTGTTTTAAGGAACGGCTTAAAAACAGAATCCTAATGTGATTTCTTTATAATGGGTGTGTTCCTTATCTTATCCTAGTGTCTAAACTCTTCTCCATGGCTGGACCCCCAAATAATATTCCTTTACGTGCTAAGGGGTATCTAGAGAGTGGGATAGGTTTAATAACTACCCTAACCCTAACGCGTACCCTAACCCTAACCCCTACCCTAACCCTAACCCGTACCCTAATCCTAACCCGTACCCTAAACCGAGCCCTAACCCTAACACTAACCCTAACCCTAACCCTAACCCATACCCTACGCCGTACCCGAACCCCTCCCCGAACCCGTACCCTAAGCCGTACCCTAAGCCTAACCCTAACCCTAGGCTACCCTTGACTGCTTCTGCCTCCAATAGATTTCCTAAGCACTAGTGTTTGAAGGAACAGCTTAAAAAGAGAATCCTAATGTGATTTCTTTATAATGGGTGTGTTCCTTATCTTATCCTAGTGTCTAAACTCTTCTCCATGGCTGGACCCCCAAATAATATTCCTTTACGTGCTAAGGGGTATCTAGAGAGTGGGATAGGTTTAATAACTACCCTAACCCTAACGCGTACCCTAACCCTAACCCCTACCCTAACCCTAAAACGTACCCTAATCCTAACCCGTACACTAAACCGAGCCCTAACCCTAACTCAAACCCTAACCCTAACCCTAACCCATACCCTACGCCGTACCCGAACCCCTCCCCGAACCCGTAGCCTAAGCCGTACCCTAAGCCTAACCCTAAGCCTAACCCTAACCCTAGGCTACCCTTGACTGCTTCTGCCTCCAATAGATTTCCTAAGCACTAGTGTTTGAAGGAACAGCTTAAAAAGAGAATCCTAATGTGATTTCTTTATAATGGGTGTGTTCCTTATCTTATCCTAGTGTCTAAACTCTTCTCCATGGCTGGACCCCCAAATAATATTCCTTTACGTGCTAAGGGGTATCTAGAGAGTGGGATAGGTTTAATAACTACCCTAACCCTAACGCGTACCCTAACCCTAACCCCTACCCTAACCCTAAAACGTACCCTAATCCTAACCCGTACACTAAACCGAGCCCTAACCCTAACTCAAACCCTAACCCTAACCCATACCCTACGCCGTACCCGAACCCCTCCCCGAACCCGTACCCTAAGCCGTACCCTAAGCCTAACCCTAAGCCTAACCCTAACCCTAGGCTACCCTTGACTGCTTCTGTCTCCAATAGATTTCCTAAGCACTAGTGTTTGAAGGAACAGCTTAAAAAGAGAATCCTAATGTGATTTCTTTATAATGGGTGTGTTCCTTATCTTATCCTAGTGTCTAACCTCTTCTCCATGGCTGGACCCCCAAATAATATTCCTTTACGTGCTAAGGGGTATCTAGAGAGTGGGATAGGTTTAATAACTACCCTAACCCTAATGCGTACCCTAACCCTAACCCCTACCCTAACCCTAACACGTACCCTAATCCTAACCCGTACCCTAAACCGAGCCCTAACCCTAACACGAACCCTAACCCTAACCCTAACCCATACCCAACGCCGTACCCGAACCCCTCCCCGAACCCGTACCCTAAGCCGTACCCTAAGCCTAACCCTAAGCCTAACCCTAACCCTAGGCTACCCTTGACTGCTTCTGCCTCCAATAGATTTCCTAAGCACTAGTGTTTGAAGGAACAGCTTAAAAAGAGAATCCTAATGTGATTTCTTTATAATGGGTGTGTTCCTTATCTTATCCTAGTGTCTAAACTCTTCTCCATGGCTGGACCCCCAAATAATATTCCTTTACGTGCTAAGGGGTATCTAGAGAGTGGGATAGGTTTAATAACTACCCTAACCCTAACGCGTACCCTAACCCTAACCCCTACCCTAACCCTAACACGTACCCTAATCCTAACCCGTACCCTAAACCGAGCCCTAACCCTAACACTAACCCTAACCCTAACCCTAACCCATACCCTACGCCGTACCCGAACCCCTCCCCGAACCCGTAGCCTAAGCCGTACCCTAAGCCTAACCCTAAGCCTAACCCTAACCCTAGGCTACCCTTGACTGCTTCTGCCTCCAATAGATTTCCTAAGCACTAGTGTTTGAAGGAACAGCTTAAAAAGAGAATCCTAATGTGATTTCTTTCTAATGGGTGTGTTCCTTATCTTATCCTAGTGTCTAAACTCTTCTCCATGGCTGGACCCCCAAATAATATTCCTTTACGTGCTAAGGGGTATCTAGAGAGTGGGATAGGTTTAATAACTACCCTAACCCTAACACGTACCCTAACCCTAACCCCTACCCTAACCCTAACACGTACCCTAATCCTAACCCGTACCCTGAACCAAGCCCTAACCCTAACACTAACCCTAACCCTAACCCTAACCCATACCCTACGCCGTACCCGAACCCCTCCCCGAACCCGTACCCTAAGCCGTACCCTAAGCCTAACACTAAGCCTAACCCTAACCCTAGGCTACCCTTGACTGCTTCTGTCTCCAATAGATTTCCTAAGCACTAGTGTTTTAAGGAACAGCTTAAAAAGGGAATCCTAATGTGATTTCTTTATAATGGGTGTGTTCCTTATCTTATCCTAGTGTCTAAACTCTTCTCCATGGCTGGACCCCCAAATAATATTCCTTTACGTGCTAAGGGGTATCTAGAAAGTGGGATAGGTTTAATAACTACCCTAACCCTAACGCGTACCCTAACCCTAACCCCTACCCTAACCCTAACACGTACCCTAATCGTAACCCGTACCCTAAACCGAGCCCTAACCCTAACACGAACCCTAACCCTAACCCTAACCCATACCCTACGCCGTACCCGAACCCCTCCCCGAACCCCTACCCTAAGCCGTACCCTAAGCCTAACCCTAAGCCTAACCCTAACCCTAGGCTACCCTTGACTGCTTCTGCCTCCAATAGATTTCCTAAGCACTAGTGTTTTAAGGAACAGTTAAAAAGAGAATCCTAATGTGATTTCTTTATAAAGTATGTGTTCCTTATTTTATCCTAGTGTCTAAACTCTTCTCCATGGCTGGACCCTCAAATAATATTCCTTTACGTGCTAAGGGGTATCTAGAGAGTGGGATAGGTTTAATAACTACCCTAACCCTAACGCGTACCCTAACCCTAACCACTACCATAACCCTAACACGTACCCTAATCCTAACCCGTAACCTATACCGAGCCCTAACCCTAACACTAACCCTAACCCTAACCCTAACCCATACCCTACGCCGTACCCGAACCCCTCCCCGAACCCGTACCCTAAGCCGTACCCTAAGCCTAACCCTAAGCCTAACCCTAACCCTAGGCTACCCTTGACTGCTTCTGCCTCCAATAGATTTCCTAAGCACTAGTGTTTTAAGGAACGGCTTAAAAACAGAATCCTAATGTGATTTCTTTATAATGGGTGTGTTCCTTATCTTATCCTAGTGTCTAAACTCTTCTCCATGGCTGGACCCCCAAATAATATTCCTTTACGTGCTAAGGGGTATCTAGAGAGTGGGATAGGTTTAATAACTACCCTAACCCTAACACGTACCCTAACCCTAACCCCTACCCTAACCCTAACACGTACCCTAATCCTAACCCGTACCCTGAACCAAGCCCTAACCCTAACACTAACCCTAACCCTAACCCTAACCCATACCCTACGCCGTACCCGAACCCCTCCCCGAACCCGTACCCTAAGCCGTACCCTAAGCCTAACACTAAGCCTAACCCTAACCCTAGGCTACCCTTGACTGCTTCTGTCTCCAATAGATTTCCTAAGCACTAGTGTTTTAAGGAACAGCTTAAAAAGAGAATCCTAATGTGATTTCTTTATAATGGGTGTGTTCCTTATCTTATCCTAGTGTCTAAACTCTTCTCCATGGCTGGACCCCAAATAATATTCCTTTACGTGCTAAGGGGTATCTAGAAAGTGGGATAGGTTTAATAACTACCCTAACCCTAACGCGTACCCTAACCCTAACCCCTACCCTAACCCTAACACGTACCCTAATCGTAACCCGTACCCTAAACCGAGCCCTAACCCTAACACGAACCCTAACCCTAACCCTAACCCATACCCTACGCCGTACCCGAACCCCTCCCCGAACCCCTACCCTAAGCCGTACCCTAAGCCTAACCCTAAGCCTAACCCTAACCCTAGGCTACCCTTGACTGCTTCTGCCTCCAATAGATTTCCTAAGCACTAGTGTTTTAAGGAACAGTTAAAAAGAGAATCCTAATGTGATTTCTTTATAAAGTATGTGTTCCTTATTTTATCCTAGTGTCTAAACTCTTCTCCATGGCTGGACCCTCAAATAATATTCCTTTACGTGCTAAGGGGTATCTAGAGAGTGGGATAGGTTTAATAACTACCCTAACCCTAACGCGTACCCTAACCCTAACCACTACCATAACCCTAACACGTACCCTAATCCTAACCCGTAACCTATACCGAGCCCTAACCCTAACACTAACCCTAACCCTAACCCTAACCCATACCCTACGCCGTACCCGAACCCCTCCCCGAACCCGTACCCTAAGCCGTACCCTAAGCCTAACCCTAAGCCTAACCCTAACCCTAGGCTACCCTTGACTGCTTCTGCCTCCAATAGATTTCCTAAGCACTAGTGTTTTAAGGAACGGCTTAAAAACAGAATCCTAATGTGATTTCTTTATAATGGGTGTGTTCCTTATCTTATCCTAGTGTCTAAACTCTTCTCCATGGCTGGACCCCCAAATAATATTCCTTTACGTGCTAAGGGGTATCTAGAGAGTGGGATAGGTTTAATAACTACCCTAACCCTAACGCGTACCCTAACCCTAACCCCTACCCTAACCCTAACACGTACCCTAATCCTAACCCGTACCCTAAACTGAGCCCTAACCCTAACACTAACCCTAACCCTAACCCTAACCCATACCCTACACCGTACCCGAACCCCTCCCCGAAACCGTACCCTAAGCCGTACCCTAACCCTAACCCTAAGCCTAACCCTAACCCTAGGCTACCCTTGACTGCTTCTGCCTCCAATAGATTTCCTAAGCACTAGTGTTTGAAGGAACAGCTTAAAAAGAGAATCCTAATGTGATTTCTTTATAATGGGTGTGTTCCTTATCTTATCCTAGTGTCTAAACTCTTCTCCATGGCTGGACCCCCAAATAATATTCCTTTACGTGCTAAGGGGTATCTAGAGAGTGGGATAGGTTTAATAACTACCCTAACCCTAACGCGTACCCTAACCCTAACCCCTACCCTAACCCTAAAACGTACCCTAATCCTAACCCATACACTAAACCGAGCCCTAACCCTAACTCAAACCCTAACCCTAACCCATACCCTACGCCGTACCCGAACCCCTCCCCGAACCCGTACCCTAAGCCGTACCCTAAGCCGTACCCTAAGCCTAACCCTAACCCTAGGCTACCCTTGACTGCTTCTGTCTCCAATAGATTTCCTAAGCACTAGTGTTTGAAGGAACAGCTTAAAAAGAGAATCCTAATGTGATTTCTTTATAATGGGTGTGTTCCTTATCTTATCCTAGTGTCTAAACTCTTCTCCATGGCTGGACCCCCAAATAATATTCCTTTACGTGCTAAGGGGTATCTAGAGAGTGGGATAGGTTTAATAACTACCCTAACCCTAATGCGTACCCTAACCCTAACCCCTACCCTAACCGTAACACGTACCCTAATCCTAACCCGTACCCTAAACCGAGCCCTAACCCTAACACGAACCCTAACCCTAACCCTAACCCATACCCTACGCCGTACCCGAACCCCTCCCCGAACCCCTACCCTAAGCCGTACCCTAACCCTAAACCTAAGCCTAACCCTAACCCTAGGCTACCCTTGACTGCTTCTGCCTCCAATAGATTTCCTAAGCACTAGTGTTTTAAGGAACAGCTTAAAAAGAGAATCCTAATGTGATTTCTTTATAATGTATGTGTTCCTTATTTTATCCTAGTGTCTAAACTCTTCTCCATGGCTGGACCCGCAAATAATATTCCTTTACGTGCTAAGGGGTATCTAGAGAGTGGGATAGGTTTAATAACTACCCTAACCCTAACGCGTACCCTAACCCTAACCCCTACCCTAACCCTAACACGTACCCTAATCCTAACCCGTACCCTAAACCGAGCCCTAACCCTAACACTAACCCTAAACCTAACCCTACCCCATACCCTACACCGTACCCGAACCCCTCCCCAAACCCGTACCCTAAGCCGTACCCTAAGCCTAACCCTAAGCCTAACCCTAACCCTAGGCTACCCTTGACTGCTTCTGCCTCCAATAGATTTCCTAAGCACTAGTGTTTGAAGAAACAGCTTAAAAAGAGAATCCTAATGTGATTTCTTTATAATGGGTGTGTTCCTTATCTTATCCTAGTGTCTAAACTCTTCTCCATGGCTGAACCCCCAAATAATATTACTTTACGTGCTAAGGGGTATCTAGAGAGTGGGATAGGTTTACTAACTACCCTAACCCTAACACGTACCCTAACCCTAACCCCTACCCTAACCCTAACACGTACCCTAATCCTAACCCGTACCCTGAACCGAGCCCTAACCCTAACACTAACCCTAACCCTAACCCTAACCCATACCCTACGCCGTACCCGAACCCCTCCCCGAACCCGTAGCCTAAGCCGTACCCTAAGCCTAACCCTAAGCCTAACCCTAACCCTAGGCTACCCTTGACTGCTTCTGCCTCCAATAGATTTCCTAAGCACTAGTGTTTGAAGGAACAGCTTAAAAAGAGAATCCTAATGTGATTTCTTTATAATGGGTGTGTTCCTTATCTTATCCTAGTGTCTAAACTCTTCTCCATGGCTGGACCCCCAAATAATATTCCTTTACGTGCTAAGGGGTATCTAGAAAGTGGGATAGGTTTAATAACTACCCTAACCCTAACGCGTACCCTAACCCTAACCCCTACCCTAACCCTAACACGTACCCTAATCGTAACCCGTACCCTAAACCGAGCCCTAACCCTAACACGAACCCTAACCCTAACCCTAACCCATACCCTACGCCGTACCCGAACCCCTCCCCGAACCCCTACCCTAAGCCGTACCCTAACCCTAACCCTAAGCCTAACCCTAACCCTAGGCTACCCTTGACTGCTTCTGTCTCCAATAGATTTCCTAAGCACTAGTGTTTTAAGGAACAGTTAAAAAGAGAATCCTAATGTCATTTCTTTATAATGTATGTGTTCCTTATTTTATCCTAGTGTCTAAACTCTTCTCCATGGCTGGACCCTCAAATAATATTCCTTTACGTGCTAAGGGGTATCTAGAGAGTGGGATAGGTTTAATAACTACCCTAACCCTAACACGTACCCTAACCCTAACCCCTACCCTAACCCTAACACGTACCCTAATCCTAACCCGTACCCTGAACCGAGCCCTAACCATAACACTAACCCTAACCCTAACCCTAACCCATACCCTACGCCGTACCCGAACCCCTCCCCGAACCCGTACCCTAAGCCGTACCCTAAGCCTAACCCTAAGCCTAACCCTAACGCTAGGCTACCCTTGACTGCTTCTGCCTCCAATAGATTTCCTAAGCACTAGTGTTTGAAGGAACAGCTTAAAAAGAGAATCCTAATGTGATTTCTTTATAATGGGTGTGTTCCTTATCTTATCCTAGTGTCTAAACTCTTCTCCATGGCTGGACCCCCAAATAATATTCCTTTACGTGCTAAGGGGTATCTAGAGAGTGGGATAGGTTTAATAACTACCCTAACCCTAACGCGTACCCTAACCCTAACCCCTACCCTAACCCTAACACGTACCCTAATCCTAACCCGTACCCTAAACCGAGCCCTAACCCTAACACTAACCCTAACCCTAACCCTAACCCATACCCTACGCCGTACCCGAACCCTTCCCCGAACCCGTAGCCTAAGCCATACCCTAAGCCTAACCCTAAGCCTAACCCTAACCCTAGGCTACCCTTGACTGCTTCTGCCTCCAATAGATTTCCTAAGCACTAGTGTTTGAAGGAACAGCTTAAAAAGAGAATCCTAATGTGATTTCTTTATAATGGGTGTGTTCCTTATCTTATCCTAGTGTCTAAACTCTTCTCCATGGCTGGACCCCCAAATAATATTCCTTTACGTGCTAAGGGGTATCTAGAAAGTGGGATAGGTTTAATAACTACCCTAACCCTAACGCGTACCCTAACCCTAACCCCTACCCTAACCCTAACACGTACCCTAATCGTAACCCGTACCCTAAACCGAGCCCTAACCCTAACACGAACCCTAACCCTAACCCTAACCCATACCCTACGCCGTACCCGAACCCCTCCCCGAACCCGTACCCTAAGCCGTACCCTAACCCTAACCCTAAGCCTAACCCTAACCCTAGGCTACCCTTGACTGCTTCTGCCTCCAATAGATTTCCTAAGCACTAGTGTTGTAAGGAACGGCTTAAAAACAGAATCCTAATGTGATTTCTTTATAATGGGTGTGTTCCTTATCTTATCCTAGTGTCTAAACTCTTCTCCATGGCTGGACCCGCAAATAATATTCCTTTACGTGCTAAGGGGTATCTAGAGAGTGGGATAGGTTTAATAACTACCCTAACCCTAACGCGTACCCTAACCCTAACCCCTACCCTAACCCTAACACGTACCCTAATCCTAACCCGTACCCTAAACCGAGCCCTAACCCTAACACGAACCCTAACCCTAACCCTAACCCATACCCTACGCCGTACCCGAACCCCTCCCCGAACCCCTACCCTAAGCCGTACCCTAACCCTAAACCTAAGCCTAACCCTAACCCTAGGCTACCCTTGACTGCTTCTGCCTCCAATAGATTTCCTAAGCACTAGTGTTTTAAGGAACAGCTTAAAAAGAGAATCCTAATGTGATTTCTTTATAATGTATGTGTTCCTTATTTTATCCTAGTGTCTAAACTCTTCTCCATGGCTGGACCCGCAAATAATATTCCTTTACGTGCTAAGGGGTATCTAGAGAGTGGGATAGGTTTAATAACTACCCTAACCCTAACGCGTACCTTAACCCTAACCCCTACCCTAACCCTAACACGTACCCTAATCCTAACCCGTACCCTAAACCGAGCCCTAACCCTAACACTAACCCTAAACCTAACCCTACCCCATACCCTACACCGTACCCGAACCCCTCCCCAAACCCGTACCCTAAGCCGTACCCTAAGCCTAACCCTAAGCCTAACCCTAACCCTAGGCTACCCTTGACTGCTTCTGCCTCCAATAGATTTCCTAAGCACTAGTGTTTGAAGAAACAGCTTAAAAAGAGAATCCTAATGTGATTTCTTTATAATGGGTGTGTTCCTTATCTTATCCTAGTGTCTAAACTCTTCTCCATGGCTGGACCCCCAAATAATATTCCTTTACGTGCTAAGGGGTATCTAGAGAGTGGGATAGGTTTACTAACTACCCTAACCCTAACACGTACCCTAACCCTAACCCCTACCCTAACCCTAACACGTACCCTAATCCTAACCCGTACCCTGAACCGAGCCCTAACCCTAACACTAACCCTAACCCTAACCCTAACCCATACCCTACGCCGTACCCGAACCCCTCCCCGAACCCGTACCCTAAGCCGTACCCTAAGCCTAACCCTAAGCCTAACCCTAACCCTAGGCTACCCTTGACTGCTTCTGCCTCCAATAGATTTCCTAAGCACTAGTGTTTGAAGGAACAGCTTAAAAAGAGAATCCTAATGTGATTTCTTTATAATGGGTGTGTTCCTTATCTTATCCTAGTGTCTAAACTCTTCTCCATGGCTGGACCCCCAAATAATATTCCTTTACGTGCTAAGGGGTATCTAGAGAGTGGGATAGGTTTAATAACTACCCTAACCCTAACGCGTACCCTAACCCTAACCCCTACCCTAACCCTAACACGTACCCTAATCCTAACCCGTACCCTAAACCGAGCCCTAACCCTAACACTAACCCTAACCCTAACCCTAACCCATACCCTACGCCGTACCCGAACCCCTCCCCAAACCCGTAGCCTAAGCCGTACCCTAAGCCTAACCCTAAGCCTAACCCTAACCCTAGGCTACCCTTGACTGCTTCTGCCTCCAATAGATTTCCTAAGCACTAGTGTTTGAAGGAACAGCTTAAAAAGAGAATCCTAATGTGATTTCTTTATAATGGGTGTGTTCCTTATCTTATCCTAGTGTCTAAACTCTTCTCCATGGCTGGACCCCCAAATAATATTCCTTTACGTGCTAAGGGGTATCTAGAGAGTGGGATAGGTTTAATAACTACCCTAACCCTAACACGTACCCTAACCCTAACCCCTACCCTAACCCTAACACGTACCCTAATCCTAACCCGTACCCTGAACCGAGCCCTAACCGTAACACTAACCCTAACCCTAACCCTAACCCATACCCTACGCCGTACCCGAACCCCTCCCCGAACCCGTACCCTAAGCCGTACCCTAAGCCTAACCCTAAGCCTAACCCTAAACCTAGGCTACCCTTGACTGCTTCTGCCTCCAATAGATTTCCTAAGCACTAGTGTTTGAAGGAACAGCTTAAAAAGAGAATCCTAATGTGATTTCTTTATAATGGGTGTGTTCCTTATCTTATCCTAGTGTCTAAACTCTTCTCCATGGCTGGACCCCCAAATAATATTCCTTTACGTGCTAAGGGGTATCTAGAGAGTGGGATAGGTTTAATAACTACCCTAACCCTAACGCGTACCCTAACCCTAACCCCTACCCTAACCCTAACACGTACCCTAATCCTAACCCGTACCCTAAACCGAGCCCTAACCCTAACACTAACCCTAACCCTAACCCTAACCCATACCCTACGCCGTACCCGAACCCTTCCCCGAACCCATAGCCTAAGCCATACCCTAAGCCTAACCCTAAGCCTAACCCTAACCCTAGGCTACCCTTGACTGCTTCTGCCTCCAATAGATTTCCTAAGCACTAGTGTTTGAAGGAACAGCTTAAAAAGAGAATCCTAATGTGATTTCTTTATAATGGGTGTGTTCCTTATCTTATCCTAGTGTCTAAACTCTTCTCCATGGCTGGACCCCCAAATAATATTCCTTTACGTGCTAAGGGGTATCTAGAGAGTGGGGATAGGTTTAATAACTACCCTAACCCTAACACGTAACCTAACCCTAACCCCTACCCTAACCCTAACACGTACCATAATCCTAACCCGTACCCTGAACCGAGCCCTAACCCTAACACTAACCCTAACCCTAACCCTAACCCATACCCTACGCCGTACCCGAACCCCTCCCTGAACCCGTACCCTAAGCCGTACCCTAAGCCTAACCCTAAGCCTAACCCTAACCCTAGGCTACCCTTGACTGCTTCTGCCTCCAATAGATTTCCTAAGCACTAGTGTTTTAAGGAACGGCTTAAAACAGAATCCTAATGTGATTTCTTTATAATGGGTGTGTTCCTTATCTTATCCTAGTGTCTAAACTCTTCTCCATGGCTGGACCCGCAAATAATATTCCTTTACGTGCTAAGGGGTATCTAGAGAGTGGGATAGGTTTA
Source organism: Balaenoptera ricei (assembly GCF_028023285.1). Lineage (NCBI taxonomy): Eukaryota > Metazoa > Chordata > Mammalia > Artiodactyla > Balaenopteridae > Balaenoptera > Balaenoptera ricei. The sequence continues at coordinate 117,485 of NW_026777718.1, forward strand.
CTAACTACCCTAACCCTAATGCGTACCCTAACCCTAACCCCTACCCTAACCCTAACACGTACCCTAATCCTAACCCGTACCCTGAACCGAGCCCTAACCCTAACACTAACCCTAACCCTAACCCTAACCCATACCCTACGCCGTACCCGAACCCCCTCCCCGAACCCGTACCCTAAGCCGTACCCTAAGCCTAACCCTAAGCCTAACCCTAACCCTAGCTACCCTTGACTGCTTCTGCCTCCAATAGATTTCCTAAGCACTAGTGTTTGAAGGAACAGCTTAAAAAGAGAATCCTAATGTGATTTCTTTATAATGGGTGTGTTCCTTATCTTATCCTAGTGTCTAAACTCTTCTCCATGGCTGGACCCCAAATAATATTCCTTTACGTGCTAAGGGGTATCTAGAGAGTGGGATAGGTTTAATAACTACCCTAACCCTAACGCGTACCCTAACCCTAACCCCTACCCTAACCCTAACACGTACCCTAATCCTAACCCGTACCCTAAACCGAGCCCTAACCCTAACACTAACCCTAACCCTAACCCTAACCCATACCCTACGCCGTACCCGAACCCCTCCCCAAACCCGTAGCCTAAGCCGTACCCTAAGCCTAACCCTAAGCCTAACCCTAACACCTAGGCTACCCCTTGACTGCTTCTGCCTCCAATAGATTTCCTAAGCACTAGTGTTTGAAGGAACAGCTTAAAAAGAGAATCCTAATGTGATTTCTTTATAATGGGTGTGTTCCTTATCTTATCCTAGTGTCTAAACTCTTCTCCATGGCTGGACCCCCAAATAATATTCCTTTACGTGCTAAGGGGTATCTAGAGAGTGGGATAGGTTTAATAACTACCCTAACCCTAACACGTACCCTAACCCTAACCCCTACCCTAACCCTAACACGTACCCTAATCCTAACCCGTACCCTGAACCGAGCCCTAACCGTAACACTAACCCTAACCCTAACCCTAACCCATACCCTACGCCGTACCCGAACCCCTCCCCGAACCCGTACCCTAAGCCGTACCCTAAGCCTAACCCTAAGCCTAACCCTAACCCTAGGCTACCCTTGACTGCTTCTGCCTCCAATAGATTTCCTAAGCACTAGTGTTTGAAGGAACAGCTTAAAAAGAGAATCCTAATGTGATTTCTTTATAATGGGTGTGTTCCTTATCTTATCCTAGTGTCTAAACTCTTCTCCATGGCTGGACCCCCAAATAATATTCCTTTACGTGCTAAGGGGTATCTAGAGAGTGGGATAGGTTTAATAACTACCCTAACCCTAACGCGTACCCTAACCCTAACCCCTACCCTAACCCTAACACGTACCCTAATCCTAACCCGTACCCTAAACCGAGCCCTAACCCTAACACTAACCCTAACCCTAACCCTAACCCATACCCTACGCCGTACCCGAACCCCTCCCCGAACCCGTAGCCTAAGCCGTACCCTAAGCCTAACCCTAAGCCTAACCCTAACCCTAGGCTACCCTTGACTGCTTCTGCCTCCAATAGATTTCCTAAGCACTAGTGTTTGAAGGAACAGCTTAAAAAGAGAATCCTAATGTGATTTCTTTCTAATGGGTGTGTTCCTTATCTTATCCTAGTGTCTAAACTCTTCTCCATGGCTGGACCCCCAAATAATATTCCTTTACGTGCTAAGGGGTATCTAGAGAGTGGATAGGTTTAATAACTACCCTAACCCTAACACGTACCCTAACCCTAACCCCTACCCTAACCCTAACACGTACCCTAATCCTAACCCGTACCCTGACCAAGCCCTAACCCTAACACTAACCCTAACCCTAACCCTAACCCATACCCTACGCCGTACCCGAACCCCTCCCCGAACCCGTACCCTAAGCCGTACCCTAAGCCTAACACTAAGCCTAACCCTAACCCTAGGCTACCCTTGACTGCTTCTGTCTCCAATAGATTTCCTAAGCACTAGTGTTTTAAGGAACAGCTTAAAAAGGGAATCCTAATGTGATTTCTTTATAATGGGTGTGTTCCTTATCTTATCCTAGTGTCTAAACTCTTCTCCATGGCTGGACCCCCAAATAATATTCCTTTACGTGCTAAGGGGTATCTAGAAAGTGGGATAGGTTTAATAACTACCCTAACCCTAACGCGTACCCTAACCCTAACCCCTACCCTAACCCTAACACGTACCCTAATCGTAACCCGTACCCTAAACCGAGCCCTAACCCTAACACGAACCCTAACCCTAACCCTAACCCATACCCTACGCCGTACCCGAACCCCTCCCCGAACCCCTACCCTAAGCCGTACCCTAAGCCTAACCCTAAGCCTAACCCTAACCCTAGGCTACCCTTGACTGCTTCTGCCTCCAATAGATTTCCTAAGCACTAGTGTTTTAAGGAACAGTTAAAAAGAGAATCCTAATGTGATTTCTTTATAAAGTATGTGTTCCTTATTTTATCCTAGTGTCTAAACTCTTCTCCATGGCTGGACCCTCAAATAATATTCCTTTACGTGCTAAGGGGTATCTAGAGAGTGGGATAGGTTTAATAACTACCCTAACCCTAACGCGTACCCTAACCCTAACCACTACCATAACCCTAACACGTACCCTAATCCTAACCCGTAACCTATACCGAGCCCTAACCCTAACACTAACCCTAACCCTAACCCTAACCCATACCCTACGCCGTACCCGAACCCACTCCCCGAACCCGTACCCTAAGCCGTACCCTAAGCCTAACCCTAAGCCTAACCCTAACCCTAGGCTACCCTTGACTGCTTCTGCCTCCAATAGATTTCCTAAGCACTAGTGTTTTAAGGAACGGCTTAAAAACAGAATCCTAATGTGATTTCTTTATAATGGGTGTGTTCCTTATCTTATCCTAGTGTCTAAACTCTTCTCCATGGCTGGACCCCCAAATAATATTCCTTTACGTGCTAAGGGGTATCTAGAGAGTGGGATAGGTTTAATAACTACCCTAACCCTAACGCGTACCCTAACCCTAACCCCTACCCTAACCCTAACACGTACCCTAATCCTAACCCGTACCCTAAACTGAGCCCTAACCCTAACACTAACCCTAACCCTAACCCTAACCCATACCCTACACCGTACCCGAACCCCTCCCCGAAACCGTACCCTAAGCCGTACCCTAACCCTAACCCTAAGCCTAACCCTAACCCTAGGCTACCCTTGACTGCTTCTGCCTCCAATAGATTTCCTAAGCACTAGTGTTTGAAGGAACAGCTTAAAAAGAGAATCCTAATGTGATTTCTTTATAATGGGTGTGTTCCTTATCTTATCCTAGTGTCTAAACTCTTCTCCATGGCTGGACCCCCAAATAATATTCCTTTACGTGCTAAGGGGTATCTAGAGAGTGGGATAGGTTTAATAACTACCCTAACCCTAACGCGTACCCTAACCCTAACCCCTACCCTAACCCTAAAACGTACCCTAATCCTAACCCATACACTAAACCGAGCCCTAACCCTAACTCAAACCCTAACCCTAACCCATACCCTACGCCGTACCCGAACCCCTCCCCGAACCCGTACCCTAAGCCGTACCCTAAGCCGTACCCCTAAGCCTAACCCTAACCCTAGGCTACCCTTGACTGCTTCTGTCTCCAATAGATTTCCTAAGCACTAGTGTTTGAAGGAACAGCTTAAAAGAGAATCCTAATGTGATTTCTTTATAATGGGTGTGTTCTTATCTTATCCTAGTGTCTAAACTCTTCTCCATGGCTGGACCCCCAAATAATATTCCTTTACGTGCTAAGGGGTATCTAGAGAGTGGGATAGGTTTAATAACTACCCTAACCCTAATGCGTACCCTAACCCTAACCCCTACCCTAACCGTAACACGTACCCTAATCCTAACCCGTACCCTAAACCGAGCCCTAACCCTAACACGAACCCTAACCCTAACCCTAACCCATACCCTACGCCGTACCCGAACCCCTCCCCGAACCCCTACCCTAAGCCGTACCCTAACCCTAAACCTAAGCCTAACCCTAACCCTAGGCTACCCTTGACTGCTTCTGCCTCCAATAGATTTCCTAAGCACTAGTGTTTTAAGGAACAGCTTAAAAAGAGAATCCTAATGTGATTTCTTTATAATGTATGTGTTCCTTATTTTATCCTAGTGTCTAAACTCTTCTCCATGGCTGGACCCGCAAATAATATTCCTTTACGTGCTAAGGGGTATCTAGAGAGTGGGATAGGTTTAATAACTACCCTAACCCTAACGCGTACCCTAACCCTAACCCCTACCCTAACCCTAACACGTACCCTAATCCTAACCCGTACCCTAAACCGAGCCCTAACCCTAACACTAACCCTAAACCTAACCCTACCCCATACCCTACACCGTACCCGAACCCCTCCCAAACCCGTACCCTAAGCCGTACCCTAAGCCTAACCCTAAGCCTAACCCTAACCCTAGGCTACCCTTGACTGCTTCTGCCTCCAATAGATTTCCTAAGCACTAGTGTTTGAAGAAACAGCTTAAAAAGAGAATCCTAATGTGATTTCTTTATAATGGGTGTGTTCCTTATCTTATCCTAGTGTCTAAACTCTTCTCCATGGCTGAACCCCCAAATAATATTACTTTACGTGCTAAGGGGTATCTAGAGAGTGGGATAGGTTTACTAACTACCCTAACCCTAACACGTACCCTAACCCTAACCCCTACCCCTAACCCTAACACGTACCCTAATCCTAACCCGTACCCTGAACCGAGCCCTAACCCTAACACTAACCCTAACCCCTAACCCTAACCCATACCCTACGCCGTACCCGAACCCCTCCCGAACCCGTAGCCTAAGCCGTACCTAAGCCTAACCCTAAGCCTAACCCTAACCCTAGGCTACCCTTGACTGCTTCTGCCCTCCAATAGATTTCCTAAGCACTAGTGTTTGAAGGAACAGCTTAAAAAGAGAATCCTAATGTGATTTCTTTATAATGGGTGTGTTCCTTATCTTATCCTAGTGTCTAAACTCTTCTCCATGGCTGGACCCCCAAATAATATTCCTTTACGTGCTAAGGGTATCTAGAAAGTGGGATAGGTTTAATAACTACCCTAACCCTAACGCGTACCCTAACCCTAACCCCTACACTAACCTAACACGTACCCTAATCGTAACCCGTACCCTAAACCGAGCCCTAACCCTAACACGAACCCTAACCCTAACCCTAACCCATACCCTACGCCCGTACCCGAACCCCGTCCCCGAACCCCTACCCCTAAGCCGTACCCTAACCCTAACCCTAAGCCTAACCCTAACCGCTAGGCTACCTTGACTGCTTCTGTCTCCAATAGATTTCCTAAGCACTAGTGTTTTAAGGAACAGTTAAAAGAGAATCCTAATGTCATTTCTTTATAATGTATGTGTTCCTTATTTTATCCTAGTGTCTAAACTCTTCTCCATGGCTGGACCCTCAAATAATATTCCTTTACGTGCTAAGGGGTATCTAGAGAGTGGGATAGGTTTAATAACTACCCTAACCCTAACACGTACCCTAACCCTAACCCCTACCCTAACCCTAACACGTACCCTAATCCTAACCCGTACCCTGAACGACGAGCCCTAACCATAACACTAACCCTAACCCTAACCCTAACCCATACCCTACGCCGTACCCGAACCCCTCCCCGAACCCGTACCCTAAGCCGTACCCTAAGCCTAACCCTAAGCCTAACCCTAACGCTAGGCTACCCTTGACTGCTTCTGCCTCCAATAGATTTCCTAAGCACTAGTGTTTGAAGGAACAGCTTAAAAAGAGAATCCTAATGTGATTTCTTATAATGGGTGTGTTCCTTATCTTATCCTAGTGTCTAAACTCTTCTCCATGGCTGGACCCCCAAATAATATTCCTTTACGTGCTAAGGGGTATCTAGAGAGTGGATAGGTTTAATAACTACCCTAACCCTAACGCGTACCCTAACCCTAACCCCCTACCCTAACCCTAACACGTACCCTAATCCTAACCCGTACCCTAAACCGAGCCCTAACCCTAACACTAACCCTAACCCTAACCCTAACCCATACGCTACGCCGTACCCGAACCCTTCCCCGAACCCGTAGCCTAAGCCATACCCTAAGCCTAACCCTAAGCCTAACCCTAACCCTAGGCTACCCTTGACTGCTTCTGCCTCCAATAGATTTCCTAAGCACTAGTGTTTGAAGGAAGAGCTTAAAAAGAGAATCCTAATGTGATTTCTTTATAATGGGTGTGTTCCTTTATCTTATCCTAGTGTCTAAACTCTTCTCCATGGCTGGACCCCCAAATAATATTCCTTACGTGCTAAGGGGTATCTAGAAAGTGGGATAGTTTAATAACTACCCTAACCCTAACGGCGTACCCTAACCCTAACCCCTACCCTAACCCTAACACGTACCCTAATCGTAACCCGTACCCTAACCGAGCCCTAACCCTAACACGAACCCTAACCCTAACCCTAACCCATACCCTACGCCGTACCCGAACCCCTCCCGAACCCGTACCCTAAGCCGTACCCTAACCCTAACCCTAGCCTAACCCTAACCCTAGGCTACCCTTGACTGCTTCTGCCTCCAATAGATTTCCTAAGCACTAGTGTTGTAAGGAACGGCTTAAAAACAGAATCCTAATGTGATTTCTTTATAATGGGTGTGTTCCTTATCTTATCCTAGTGTCTAAACTCTTCTCCATGGCTGGACCCGCAAATAATATTCCTTTACGTGCTAAGGGGTATCTAGAGAGTGGGATAGGTTTAATAACTACCCTAACCCTAACGCGTACCCTAACCCTAACCCCTACCCTAACCCTAACACGTACCCTAATCCTAACCCGTACCCTAAACCGAGCCCTAACCCTAACACGAACCCTAACCCTAACCCTAACCCATACCCTACGCCGTACCCGAACCCCTCCCGAACCCCTACCCTAAGCCGTACCCTAACCCTAAACCTAAGCCTAACCCTAACCCTAGGCTACCCTTGACTGCTTCTGCCTCCAATAGATTTCCTAAGCACTAGTGTTTTAAGGAACAGCTTAAAAGAGAATCCTAATGTGATTTCTTTATAATGTATGTGTTCCTTATTTTATCCTAGTGTCTAAACTCTTCTCCATGGCTGACCCGCAAATAATATTCCTTTACGTGCTAAGGGGTATCTAGAGAGTGGGATAGGTTTAATAACTACCCTAACCCTAACGCGTACCTTAACCCTAACCCCTACCCTAACCCTAACACGTACCCTAATCCTAACCCGTACCCTAAACCGAGCCCTAACCCTAACACTAACCCTAAACCTAACCCTACCCCATACCCTACACCGTACCCGAACCCCCTCCCCAAACCCGTACCCTAAGCCGTACCCTAAGCCTAACCCTAAGCCTAACCCTAACCCTAGGCTACCCTTGACTGCTTCTGCCTCCAATAGATTTCCTAAGCACTAGTGTTTGAAGAAACAGCTTAAAAAGAGAATCCTAATGTGATTTCTTTATAATGGGTGTCGTTCCTTATCTTATCCTAGTGTCTAAACTCTTCTCCATGGCTGGACCCCCAAATAATATTCCTTTACGTGCTAAGGGGTATCTAGAGAGTGGGATAGGTTACTAACTACCCTAACCCTAACACGTACCCTAACCCTAACCCCTACCCTAACCCTAACACGTACCCTAATCCTAACCCGTACCCTGAACCGAGCCCTAACCCTAACACTAACCCTAACCCTAACCCTAACCCATACCCTACGCCGTACCCGAACCCCTCCCCGAACCCGTACCCTAAGCCGTACCCTAAGCCTAACCCTAAGCCTAACCCTAACCCTAGGCTACCCTTGACTGCTTCTGCCTCCAATAGATTTCCTAAGCACTAGTGTTTGAAGGAACAGCTTAAAAAGAGAATCCTAATGTGATTTCTTTATAATGGGTGTGTTCCTTATCTTATCCTAGTGTCTAAACTCTTCTCCATGGCTGGACCCCCAAATAATATTCCTTTACGTGCTAAGGGGTATCTAGAGAGTGGGATAGGTTTAATAACTACCCTAACCCTAACGCGTACCCTAACCCTAACCCCTACCCTAACCCTAACACGTACCCTAAATCCTAACCCGTACCCTAAACCGAGCCCTAACCCTAACACTAACCCTAACCCTAACCCTAACCCATACCCTACGCCGTACCCGAACCCCTCCCCAAACCCGTAGCCTAAGCCGTACCCTAAGCCTAACCCTAAGCCCTAACCCTAACCCTAGGCTACCCTTGACTGCTTCTGCCTCCAATAGATTTCCTAAGCACTAGTGTTTGAAGAACAGCTTAAAAAGAGAATCCTAATGTGATTTCTTTATAATGGGTGTGTTCCTTATCTTATCCTAGTGTCTAAACTCTTCTCCATGGCTGGACCCCCAAATAATATTCCTTTACGTGCTAAGGGGTATCTAGAGAGTGGATAGGTTTAATACACTACCCTAACCCTAACACGTACCCTAACCCTAACCCCTACCCTAACCCTAACACGTACCCTAATCCTAACCCGTACCCTGAACGAGCCCTAACCGTAACACTAACCCTAACCCTAACCTAACCCATACCCTACGCCGTACCCGAACCCCTCCCCGAACCCCGTACCCTAAGCCGTACCCTAAGCCTAACCCTAAGCCTAACCCTAAACTAGGCTACCCTTGACTTGCTTCTGCCTCCAATAGATTTCCTAAGCACTAGTGTTTGAAGGAACAGCTTAAAAAGAGAATCCTAATGTGATTTCTTTATAATGGGGTGTGTTCCTTATCTTATCCTAGTGTCTAAACTCTTCTCCATGGCTGGACCCCCAAATAATATTCCTTTACGTGCTAAGGGGTATCTAGAGAGTGGGATAGGTTTAATAACTACCCTAACCCTAACGCGTACCCTAACCCTAACCCCCTACCCTAACCCTAACACGTACCCTAATCCTAACCCGTACCCTAAACCGAGCCCTAACCCCTAACACTAACCCTAACCCTAACCCTAACCCATACCCTACGCCGTACCCGAACCCTTCCCCGAACCCATAGCCTAAGCCATACCCTAAGCCTAACCCTAAGCCTAACCCTAACCCTAGGCTACCCTTGACTGCTTCTGCCTCCAATAGATTTCCTAAGCACTAGTGTTTGAAGGAACAGCTTAAAAGAGAATCCTAATGTGATTTCTTTATAATGGGTGTGTTCCTTATCTTATCCTAGTGTCTAAACTCTTCTCCATGGCTGGACCCCCAAATAATATTCCTTTACGTGCTAAGGGGTATCTAGAGAGTGGGATAGGTTTAATAACTACCCTAACCCTAACACGTAACCTAACCCTAACCCCTACCCTAACCCTAACACGTACCATAATCCTAACCCGTACCCTGAACCGAGCCCTAACCCTAACACTAACCCTAACCCTAACCTAACCCATACCCTACGCCGTACCCGAACCCCTCCCTGAACCA